>NC_135968.1:37752304-37754804 GCF_053455715.1 Rhinoraja longicauda
GTAATTGCTCAACATGGATGCATTCCAAATAAATTTTTGTATATTAGACAAAGGAAAACATAATAGACTCATGTTCGCCGCTAGAAATAGGGGGAAAAGATGAAATGCGTGCAATTAATTATGCTGGAAAAATCATCCTTTGCTTACTCACTTTAGATTAAATATAATTTGTCAAGGCAGACCAGAATACATAATTTATTTTTCTATCTTCTGCTTGTTAAAATATTATATATTGTAGACCTAAATTATGCAATCTTAAAACAAGCCTTAAGAAGAATGAGAATTCTTCTGGCTCTGTTCACTTAAAAGCTATACCTTTCAATCTTTGTTTTTAGCACTTGAATGCCTTTTCTTATTGCTTTGTTTTCATTGGATTTGTGTATAACATTTGCCTATTTGTGCCACTCCCATAGGGTCAGTCAGCTCATTTTTGATGTTGTCTAAAATTAGGAGGTAAACTTCAATTCGGCCCAACTTCTTGTCACTATAGCAACATTATTAGTGTATGTCCAAAGCAATACATGCAGAAAGTATTGGCTTTCTGTCGCAGTACAATTATCCATCAGACCACGTGCATTACGGATCTTCAAAAAAATTGCTGAAAAAAAATCAATATTGTGGTAATATTATCAACTCCAGGCTGAAGTCATGGTGGAAGGAGCTCTCGCCACTTCTCGGCATTAGGGAGATATACAATTCACGTTCTTAAAACAAATATCTTTTAATTCTGTTTTTTTTTTTACACTGTTTGCAATGCTCCATGGTGATTTTTTTTTTGTCCCAGTTCTTGTTTCATTTAAAATATACGTTGGGGCCAATTGCTATTTTACTTGGAAGCTGCTATGACCCTTGCAAACCAACCTCAGACGGCTGGCTTAACAATGATGAATCGCTTGGCAGTTTAATTTACATGCTGCTGAACTCCACATTTGGGTCCATTAGAACAAAATCAAATATTTATGTTGTTTATTGAAACTGCTAGATTTCATCTTATCCAGTGATCGTTTTGTGTGAAGCCTGAACAATACTGCTTCACCTGAATTAAAAGAGCTAAGTAATGCAGCACTTGTGGGTATACGCTAACTGGCCTGTCATGTTCTAAGCCTGTAAAAAATGCACATGCTAAATCTTGCATCGCGCTTTATACAGCTTAGAAGCATACTTTATCCCTTTGTCTTTTACCAACGACGCAGCAGATTGTAAAATCTCAAAACATAAAATGTGATGCAGGAACACCAATGTTCAAAGCACTCAAATTATTTTCAATTAACAATTGCACGTAAAGTTAGGAAGAGATGAAATTCTTACTTTTTTCCTCCCACGTTAACATAAAATAACATTTTAAAGATAAGAAACAAATTATTTGAATTTATACACCAACAATGAACGTTTTAAACTGTTTCTATGAGCTTTATATTGAACTGCAATTTCTGGAAATTCAGAACACTTTTTTCAGAAAAAGATCTTGCCATTTCAATTAAACTTCAAAAGTGCCCTTGGTGTTTACTCATAACAATTTGCAATAAACTGATTAGTTATAACCCCGCTCAGTGGTTTTACGTTTGTAAAACGGGCATTAAATGTTTTTTTTATTAACTATGGATGTTAAAAAAAAAAAGCATTAAAAAATGAAAATTGCAAAATTTCCTTATCTTTTCATTCTGTACATGAAAATGAAAATACTTTGATCTGGATTCATTGCATGTGTCGTCAATAACATTTCTCCTTTTGAGATTAAATGAGAATGCTTTCAATATTAATGTGTGGGCTTCATTTGTTAGCCTTCTAACAACACATGGACTTAGACAAAAGCTTTGTCAACAAAAGATTAAACCAAATCAAGTTTCAGAAAATGAAAAGGAAACAAGAGTCAAATAATCATAGATCAGAATGGAGTAGCGTAGATAAAATCACTATAGCTTACTGGAGTGGAAAATGTTTAATTGAACTATTTCACAATGCATAAAGTTCACATTCTTGCCGCTGAAATGAAAAACATCTCCAGTAAATGTATTCTTTGTCCTAGGTGGGTTTATCCTCATTAATGTAGTTCCCTTACACCTTTACCCACCATCTCCCTCCCCTTTCTACCCCCTCCTCCCTCCTCCCTCCCACCGCCCAAAATTATGTTACCGATTGATTTTATACATGTTGGAAACGGCAAATATGAATTCACACAAAATAATCTTTGCATATTTCCTTTTCTGAAGGCAGGTACTGACCTTTGGTAACCTTTCAGGATCACCTGGATGTCTGGGAATGACTTTCTGCAACCGCTGGAATCCATAATCTATGGTTGGTTCATTTAGAGCTGCAAATATTCAGAAGAGTTAATTTAATTGAAAAAATATCCAGTTAAAAACACTTATTAAATCTTGTTGTTATCATCACTGACCATGCGTCTTACTTTAAAAAAGCAAAATAACATTTAGACTAGATCCTTGTATGGTATATTTTCCAACATTATAATTGCTGAAAGGGTGCTTTATGTAGATTTTTA
>NC_135968.1:37757304-37789804 GCF_053455715.1 Rhinoraja longicauda
CTGACCTTTCACCTGCACTGCATTACTTTGCTGATATTAAGATAAATTGCCTGATTTTGGGTAAACATATGCTGCAATTCAAACTGTCAGCACTGGTTTGCTCAGGGATAATTTGTATTGATCTCCCAGCTTCTTCCCAATTTTGCTTACTGACCTCGTGGATAATTAGAGAAGGAGCCTCGGGTAAGCTAAAGTCAGAGCTGAGAAATATGGAAAAGAGTACAGTCAATTGTGCTTTATGTTAATGTTTAGTAGTTTCTACTCCAGCTCTCATATTTGTTAGCAGGACAATCGCTGTATTTATAAAGGAACTCCCACAAATCTGATCTTAATGCAGACGTGAATCTTGTTCACGTGTAAATGGATCAACTATCTTTAACTATTCATTCAAGTAGCACATTTTTTTTTAAATAACACAGGCAAACTTTCTCGATTATTAAAAAAAATAGGATGTGCCCGGGAATAATTTTTGTTTACAAAGCTGCCTTACCTCTGCGGATGTAAATAAACTATATGAAAAATAAAAATGAATTATGTGGCATTCTCCACTCAATATGACTGCTAACTTTCTTTTGGCAATGGTTTACACAAGGCCCTTATCGCAATTCAAGACTCTATAAATTAGTACTGGCTGTATGCCACAATTACTGTACTTAATGCGTAATAAAATATAGGTGTTTTAGAAAAGGAAAATTTCAAAGCCATTAAACCTGAATGAATAAAACAACAGAGAAGCACGGAATCATATCCTGTACCAAATGAGGCAAACAATCAGCAAATCTTGGAAAGGGGTAGATATCCAATCATCGTATGATGGCCAGTATCTATATGAGGTCATACAAATAGGGTCTGACATGACAAAATACACTCAATGATTTCTACAAGCAGCAATAGCTTACTGCTCAAGGAGGATGCATATTTAAATACTTTTGAGTGCACTAGAGTTAATCTTATTACTTTACATGCATTAAAGTCATAACAGAAGAAACATTCTAAATATTTAAGCCATTTCAGTGTACTGGGGAATTAATCATACCACAATTGATAAAAATTTAATGGTATGTGTTGTCAGTTCAAGTTGGGATTGCTGAAGCTAATGCAGCAGCAGAAAATGGTATCAGACTCACAGCTTGCAGCTGTGACCAGCGAACGTAAAACCTGCCTGCTGCTCTATTGAAAAGCACAGAAATAGTCAGCTTCAGTGGAATTTTCCCACTTATGACGTACAGAGTTTTGCCATTGTTTTTGTTTTGAAGGATTAACCTGCCATCTCAGATGTTCCTGCCTCTGGATTCTCACCAATGGATTGTTAACATGTCTAATTTCTTTTCGATTAGTTTGAACTTAAGTTGATGTGTTTCCATCAAAATGCTGAGCCTGTTTCATACCATATCAGTTGTTTGCTTAATGATATTTTCTCCTCCCCACTCCCCTTCCCCCACCTTTGGTGTTCCAATTCTGCACTCCACCTATGTTTCTGAATTTTCACACAAATCACTGCTAAAAGCAGTGCAAGGACAGGGGCAGAGGGTGAGCTCAACGCACTTCTACCTCAGCGTGACAACCCCTTAATTGTGATGGCAGCATCTTGACTGGTACAATACAACTGAGACCTGTAGAACATGTTAGCCAGTCAATCAGCTTGATGCATGGTTAAGTACTGCTAAAGTAATTGCACCCAAATTCACAGGGTTGTTTAAATATAGTTTCATTAAAACATGCAGCAAAAGAAAAACACATGCAGGAAGCTTCTTTTAACACCAACAGTCCATTGTTTCTGCTGTCACACTACAAAAGGGCAAAATGGGCTGGTCTGATTTGGCTTAAAATTTCCATCTGACAGAAAACCTGACTGCAATAATAAAAACAGGAAGACATTCATTTACTCCACACCAGCTGCTGGTTTAAGCTCTTAAATGAGTTCCAGTTTCATTTCAATAATGATCATCTTCCTGTAACTTCCCAATCATGCATTTGTCATAATGTAGTCATCTTCTTGCTACAAACAGACCCTTATAATGAGGCAGTTTTTCACATTAGCAGCATAACTACATAATAAGAACATCTTTCCTCACAGACACGGTAGACCCTGCAATTAAAACTCAACTGTCACCAAAAGTACTAAACCTGACGCAGGGGCCCACTCACTTCTTGCCTCGACATTAAGCGTCAACCTTTGTGAAAGAACAGGTTGTAATGTGTAAAAATTAAATAAAGTAAAATTAAATTGCTCAGTACAGATATATTCCTCTAGAGGGTGGTAGTGATTTCAGTGACAAACTGCTCTTTGCTGACAAGTGGTTTACACATTAACCACCTGAATCCAAGGGGAAAAATGCCAATAGCAATTATATCACCTTGAGGTTATTAAATGTCCTACTGATGAATAACTAGGTGAACTTGACCAGGTGATAAAGACTGCTGTGAACAGATGATTGTGCAGCTGAAGGATATGTCTAAGTCCCGCTGTTTTTAACCATAGCGCTTGGCTTTCAGAGGAATGTTCAAAAAGGTTAGGTTCTTTTAAAGCCAGGCCAATAAAACAAAACCGATATTTAGTTCCCCACTGAATATTTTACCACAGTATCAGATGTGCATTTTTTTTTAATCATTCAGGCTTAAAACATTGCGCAAAAGTCCACCAATGCCTGCTTTTCATTGGGCTCAGAAATAGTGCTAAGTTCTCCACTTTATCATCAACCGAACTGTCTCCAGCAACTCCATTTCATGTATGAGAAATTCAGATGCTCGGAAATTAAAATTTCAAAGATCTCCTGCGAGAAAAATCAATGGTTGGAGATCAATGCTCATAGAAATTTCATGAACTTTGAACCGATATGGGCATGATGATGAGGAGAGGGCTGGAATTTCAGGGCACTGATTGTTCCTCATACAGATGAAACACAGCCTGTGGGGCTGGAGGGAGGTATAAATTTAAGATCAGGTTGAGCCACATGGGTTTTTTTTTTGCAACAAACTGCTAATGTTTTGTGTTAGTGTGGGTTCTTAAGCTGGGGATGGGGATGAAAAAAAACATCTGGAGTCATCTACTGTATAGACTACTTCTGAAAACACCTAACACTTTGCACATTAACAGAGAGAAGAAATGAAATTGGTTCCCTCTGCAGCTGATCGCAGGTGCAAATTAATATTGTAAAATGAAGATCAATACATGGACAGGGCAAAATCAATAGGAGCTAAATTATTGCTGCATTTTCCTCCTCATTCAAGATGAGTTGTGTTTTCCTCTCAAAGTCAATACTTTGCAGCTTTTCTCATTAATTTCTCAATAAATTTGGCAATGAATTTCAATCACAGAACCTGGCAGGGTGAGCCAAGCATTGTGAAATGCAAAGGTAGCACAAAGCCATGGTGGGGTTGAATGCATCATTCATCTGGAGCCGGCCTTGCTTGTTGGAGCAGTGCTAATATTCTTTCCCTTACGTGTTCAGATATTTGTTAAAAAAACATCCAAAAAAAGGGAGGAAGGATTCTTGTGAGCTCTTTCCTTCTAACAGCCTTGCGATGGTTTCCTCATCAGGACTCCAAGAGGTTTCAAACACTAATCAGCAGTTGTTTTGCAGCACTGCCTGATTTGCCATAAATTGCAAAGGGAAAAAGTACATGCTCAATTGCAGCCACTTGTTCCAATTACAGACACTGAATTCACAGGTCACTTAATAATTACATTCGATCAGATAATGGCAAGGAATTTTCCTCAAAGTGCACACACTGACAGTGGGAAAACTGCCATGTTAGCTTATAATTGGAAGACGGGAACTACCTTTTCTATAACCCTGACATTGTCCCCAGGCATTCATATAGGCAGTCTAACTGGGCCTATCACAGAGGGATTGTCTTCCCACTCGAGAGTACCTGACAGTAAATAATAGTACTGATATGTGACACTAGCCACAGAGAGGGGACATCTCATTGTCTTCTGTATAAAAAATGCCCCTGCTGACAACTATTGGATTGCATTCAAACAATTCTGTTTACATACCTTGAAGAATGCCTTTGATTTTAGCTTTTATAGTTGTACTAAAACTACAGCTACCAAACCCAGCCCCGAGGTTAAAGAATACTATGAGGAATTGCTGTATCAGTTGGTCTGGGATTAGAGAGTACAATATGTCTTTAGTTAAAGGGACAGATGTAAGGATTCTGGCATTTGGATAAGTTTATGGCTTCTTGCAGTCAGTCAGGCTCTTGAAGAGCATGTAACAGTTTATTCTCATTTCTTAAGACAGGTTGTACAATGGAAATTTTCATCAGTTGGAAATTGAAGCCTTCATGCTAAAGTGATTTTTTTTTCTTTCTCTCTCTCTCTCGAAGTAAGGATTTTAAGTTCCTTCTTAAAAAAAAATTGTTATCAACTCTCAATCACCTCCCCCGTGACTGAGGAAGAAGGAAATACTCCAGACACTTATTTCCTCCCCGTTATCAAAATTGAGTCAACTAATCTTACAAAGAATCTTATCACGTTAATTAGTTTACTTTAGGTAGAATATTTTATTAAAAATGCAAAATTAAATAAAGAGAAAATGTGCGTTAAACTAAAACTTAAGGACTTTTAGAAGGTCTTACAAATAATATAAAATGTGGTCTCAACTCCTGCGATAATTTATATTCTAGTTTACAATAAGAACCTTATATCTTTTATTACAAGGTATTGATATTTTAATCTAAGAAATCTTTTGTAGTGGAATTGTCTTTGCAACCATAAAAATAAACAGCTACTCGACTCTTAATTTTTTTTTAGTTTAAGTAGGCAAAAACAAATCATTCAATTCAAAATGTAAAAACATCAGCGTTGTTTATTGAGTGAAGCCAGAATGACCCTTTTGTCCTTTTTGATGATGAATTGCTGTCTTCTCACTGCTACATTTTGTCAGTTTTGGTGCAGTTGAGTCGATACCTTCACCTTGACGAGAAAACTTTGTGATTTATCAGTTCCTCTGCCGCCCAACACGACCACAACGTGGTTGAGGAGGGCCAATCATGACACAGGGAACAAGGTATGGTCACAGTTGCCTGGGAAAAAAATAAAGCACCCCGTGATGATAGACAAATGTGTCTTGTTAGCAGCAGCCAAAAAGCGCTTGACTTGTACTAATAACAAAAAGGCCGTGTTGGTCACCACGGGTCTAAAGACGAAGCACCCTGTCACCGCCCGGGTTTGGAAATTAGCAAATAATGTTCCTTTTCCTTGATAAATGGGTGACAGTTCCCCCTCACCAATCATTTTTTAACATTTTGATGCATGTCTACCATCTCACCAGAGGAAGGGAAAAGTTTACCAGGTCTCAATTTTCACATGATGAATGAAACAGCTCTAAATGTGCGAGTTGTGTATGAAGGATAGTTCATTTAATGCAATTCTAGTAAATATGTGTCACTGATTAGGACAAATAGTCAACTTGTGTAATAGCACACAGATAGTGTGCCCTTTTTAATGTGTTCCATTCAAACAAAAGCAACAGTCGTACAATGCAGTGGTGTGGCCTCAAAACCCCTTCTGTCCTCAAATGTCATTATTAACAATTACCCTTCTGGGGCTGTTTTGTCTTCCCATCTTACCTGTCAATAGGGATATTTTTAGACAAAAAAAACCCAACCACGATATGTTTCCAAAAAATCCAATAAACAGGTTTTAAAGTATCAGCTGTGAGAGCCTTTTAAAATTGCCTGATCAGCTTTAAGGGACTTATTAGAGAGAAATTTATTGGCAGGAAGACGAGCATATCTGTCCTTCTTTGATTTTTTGCAGGGCTTGCTGACAGCTGGTACCCACAACAGGCCTGATCAATGGATAACCAATACAGGTATCAGACGTGGAAGAAACTGTTTTACAGTGACAAAAGATGTGACAAGACAAGGAAGGTGAAAGAAACAATGCCCCTACATGAATGTTACCTTTGAGAGTAAGCCGAAAGCAGAGTTTCTGAGGTATAAAATGTGACTCTTTACGGAGTACTATTTCAATGCACAGTCTGCTGTGTGTTTAGTTTTTGTAAATTCAATAATTAACCAATGATTTAATTTGTTAACAAAAATTACTGTGACAGTTGGTGTATACTGACTGCTGGAAAAAAAATACAGACATTTTATATCGCTCTGCCATTCCATTGTTAATACAAAGAATCTTTCGCAACAATGCAAATTTTGTTTCAGCTTGGAATAGTATTATACACTCAATTCTACAATTTGTTTGTCACTTTTCAGAAAAAATGCAAAGTATGTTTTCAACTTTGCATTTGTTACTGAGAGGAGCCTTTAACCAAACGATATTTGAATAAACACTTAAGAAACACTTGAGAAATGTTGCACAGAAAATAAACGTGGTGTGAGGCCTTTAGGACTGGGAGATTCTGGAAACTTGCCATGAAAATTAGGGTAAATGATGATTGGGTAAAAACTTGTGACTAAATAGTAGCTGAGCAATTTAGTGACCAGAAGTAGGATTTTGTGACCATGCCAGGTCGCAATCATGTAGAGTTCAAGCCAATTCTTTACATAAAAGCTATATCAGAGAAAACAAAGATCACTGGAGAGTTATGATTTTATAAACCTGAAATTGAATGCAAGTCTTGGTACTGAAATGATCATTTATATCCGAGACCAGCATATTATTAAAAGACTTGGGACTGATTCCAATATATTCAGCATTCAAGCTTTTCCGTATCTCCTCAGAAAATGTTTACGATAGGCTGCCAGTATCTGTGTTTAGTTACTAGCTTCAGTCTGCTGCAAACGACACATTGACTCCTAGTAATTTGCGATAATTTCCATAATTGAGCAAAAGAAGTTTCTAAAATGAGGGTGGGTCAACAAAACTTATGGGTAGAAGAGGTCAGTGCTAACATCTAACAGAACTTTATTCATGGCATGCAGCAGATCTGGGCTTCAAGCAAAACAAACATTAATTTGCTCGAGTTCCTTTTGTTAAAAGACAACATTTAAGTGAAAAGCTGGCTTTTCGTTCAAAGCCGAACGTTCTGCTGCTGGAAATGATCACCCCTCAACTTAAAATGTAATTTTACAAGATAGGTTTTACTATGACAATTACTAGTGTGACAATTATAATTTGTAGTAATAAATTAATGGTGACCAGTGCTCCAAATCGTTTAATTTAAAAAAAGACAGGTATACAGCACAACCTGTATGTTGTAGTGATAGTACCTTCTTTTAATAAAATCCACCATGATTTGGGAGGAAAATACAACTTTGTACAAAAGTTTGCTTATGCTCTGTTGTATCAGATTACTTCACTGCTTCTGATTTAATCCCAGAGGTGTGTCACGTTCATGTTGACAAAAAAAAGTTGGATTCAATCAGAAACAGCACAGCACTATCTGTACCAAAAGAGGAGTCCAATAGTCAAGAAGTTATTTGCGAATAAATAATCAGTTATTGCTCAGACGTATGAATTAAAAATTAAACTCCTTTTATAAGTTTGACCAATTAAATGTAGCAAAATGTATAGTTAATTTAATTTTAAACATAAGGCAATTTATATTGTATTTTACAATCTATATGGTAATCTACTATTAAATGGCAATTACACAAAGTGTGATTGTTAATTCTGGCACTAAGTGCCAGTTGCTTGAAATTGTTAGTTCTCTCTCATTTTTGACCTTCTGACAAGAGGGGTGAGCTGTACAGGGAATAAGAAGGACTTGTGCAAAAGGACCGGACATGTCATTTGTGACTCATTCTTTTAATTCACCGTGCTAATCAACTGAACTGCTACTGCCTCCCATGGTAATTGTATCTTTATAATGACTGCAAGGAGCAGGGGGAAGAAGAAAAAAACTGCATAGATATAGTGCGATATGTTTGTTCTGTCCCTGATGAGAATCAGCACAATCCTCTTAGAATGTGTGACTAATGGCGTCCTCCACACGCTATTCTCACAGATTTGGCACTTTAATAGGGCTGTAGATAAGCTGCTAATGTCTTTAAGTTATACTTTCCAAAGCTGCATGCCCTACACTATGCTCTTGCTTCATTATCCTGCAGCCTCGTTGCCCTATGTCCCTCCTCATGCTGAGAAGGTTAAATGCTAGAGTGGCTAGTCAGACTGCAAGCTTGGTGGGACTCTGATAGAAAACAGCTGCCCTGGAGAATCACTCCCTCCTCTGCTTAAGTTCACATCATTTTCATATTGTGAAATACAGTGGGACTTGGATCAGCTTTCAATGGTGAAAGCAATTTTCAATGATTATCTCATTGTCTCCATCAATTTAGGAGCACTTCAAATCAGACAGAAGGTTCCAGGTCAGACAGGCTACGACCTCACCTCCCCTTTCTCCCTGCTGCTGTATAAGTTCCCATTTCCTTCTTTCTACCTTTCAAATTTTTCATCGTTGCTCACTCATTAAATCTTTGCAGGACTTGCAAGGCTTTTGATTCCAACTCACCAGTGTAGACAAATCGTCCAGGAGCACCTTTGCAGAACTGCTTTGATTTGTAAGACAGGGTGACCTCTACCACTCCAGGAATGTGTCGAGGTGGGGTTTGAACTCTGATGGCGTGGGGTGTTATCAGCTAGAAGAATCATACAATAAACAGACTTAAGGCAAAGATGACAGAGATAGAAATGATGTTTGCCAGTTGAACCGTAATGATGAAAATTAACCCAAATTGGGCGCACATCTGAAAATGTGCCCGTCTCTCTCACATGCAGTTCAGAGATCTGTGGCTTGACAATGTCTCTTGTAAATAATCCTTGGTTTTAGCTTGCAGGAAAAGCCACGAGGCATCATTCACATGAAAATTGTCTCCATATGCCTCCCGAAGTTCTCTCAGTAATTTCTAGTGCTAATTATTCAATTGTGCCGAATGATCTGGTACAAAACATTATCCACCAGGTGGCGTGGTAGACATCAGCTGCATATAACACAATTTGTCGGGTAAAATGCCCAATATAAATACATCTTGGAGAACTTGCTGAAAAAGTCCTATCTTAACTTGCATAGGTCACAACATGCCGTACGCTTTAGGATCTAAAAGAAGGTTGTTTACCTCACTCCACACCAGCATAGTGCCGAATACGACTTGCAAACCATCAAAGAAGTTGTCTCCGATTATGATGACCGTGGCTCCACCAGTTGTCCATCCTTCACTCGGGCTGATTGCTTTTATGCACGGGGTAGCTGCTGGCACAATAGACAAATAAAAGTTTGAAAACCATCGCCATGGATGCAGGATCCCATCCGCAATGACAAATCTTGCAAAGCAAAGTCACAAAGTGAATGATTGCTCTCCGCAGTTTAGCAACCAAAAAAAAGCAGAGTCATATCTCAGCATGTTCCTGTAGCAAAAGCAGACCATTAACTGTTTTACACTGCAAAGGCCAAGCAGCAGTTTGCTTGCACACAAGAAAAATAGCTTGATGTAGCAAATTATATGTCAGGGCAAATATGGCTATTACAAATGATTAAGCATTGCATGCATGTGGCATGTCAATTTATCTGCTTTGCTTTACAGATCTAAGCAGAGTCAATCAAAAGGTTGTTGAGGGAGATGGAAGAGCAAATGCTCTGAATTTCGATTCCTCATAAGCAGCTAATTGGGTTGGGTTTTTCATCCGCGAACTTTGCCTTTGGTTCAAAACTTCATTTTCCCCTGTCATTCTGTAATTACTACTTTTCACTTTTCATCACAAAAAATCAAAAGCACTATATTAATACTTCTGTCAAAGGTACACATTTTACATCTAATATTGTTTGTCGACATGAATCCATGAGCCATTTACTTGACCTCTCTTTGTCTCTAGAGTCCTCACATTTGCATGAGTTATTACAAGTGGCGCAGACTTAGCACAGGAGGTAGCAGCTAGCACCAGTCAATCCCAGCTCACAGCAACCACTGAACTGCAGAAATGCTCAGGCTGAAGGCTGCACAGCCTCTGAGTGAATCGCTTTGTTCTTTACTTTGATCAGGCCTTCTTTACATGGTGTTGACAGACCTTTTTCATCGGCTTTGATGGTCTTTTGTATGCCGACTTTCATGCAAAGGAGTAAACACTGAGACGTACACTTTCCCCATGACAAGCAAATCTTGCTACTGCAATTTTTACCTGTAGGGGTTGGCTTGTAAGTGTCACATGTAAATTGTCCTCAAATTAACCTAAATACCATTCAAACATTTTTAAAGCAACTGCTTTCACAGTTGGTTAAGTCGTGATTTTTTTCTAATAAAAAAAAAGCACGGTGGCTCTGTTGATTCTGGTGTGATTACTAAATTTTAACATTAAATAATTCAGTTGTCAGCCACTTGGTATCCTCTACTGTTGCTACATCAGGCATTATTATGTTCCACTCTCACATTATTTAATAGCTCAAAGGGCATTTTTATTTATTCACAAATATAAAATATAATTAATGAAATGTTATGGGACTCTGTGGATACTCATTACAACAATTTGTTTTTTAAATCAAATTTTGTTTTATGAATTGTTCACCTGGTTGCTGCCAATCAGTTCAAGCAGCAACTAACACGCAGCCTTTGTTAATAGCTAGAAGCTATTGTTGTGTATTATATTTAAGACATGCCACCTTTCTTTATTTGCTTTTATGTTGGACTAGTGGAGGTTATATTTGCTGATTCCATGTGCATCTCCCTCTGCAGCAGAGGGTCTGAGCACACACTAAGAACCTGCCCTTAACTATTGCTGTTGACTTCATGCTAATAAGTTCATACAAATTTTCATTTCTAAGGCTTCCAAGTGACATTTGCTTTTCTTAATTGCACAGAGATCGTTTGAAAAGGATCAGCTCTCTAAAGACTGACAAGCCTTCTCAAAGGGAGTGACCTTCATCAGCGCAGCCAATTATGGCAAATAATTCACACACAAAAATTACAGTAAACAAATTTACTTTGGAGGTGAGAGAAGAAAAGAATATAAGATTTGCTGCATGCACAAGAGGCTGCTGTCTGGCAGCTGTGGCCTGACAAGCTCGCACATCACCGAGGAATTTGCAATGCTTCTCAGCAGAGAACATGGGTCTAACTCCGCCTGTGCCTTGAGCCATCTTCCTTCTGCCTGTATTTGCATACATTTCAATGCACATACAGAGAAGGAACATGTGTTCAATGGGAACCATGGCAAAATGAATTACACAGACAGTGTTAGAGATCTAATGATATACATGCACAATGCACTCAAGCAGATGATAGAAATTGGAAAGAGCAGATGAAGACAGCAGCAGAAGAACAGCAAATCTGTGCTTTTCCTTCCTTCTGTTCATTGGGTAAAGTTGAGGCATTCATTGAAACTATACTTCACGTTTTACAGTGCGTGTTAGGTTAAAAGCTGTGCCTCAGCACGAGGCAAAACCACACATGGCTTAATGCACATCTCTAGTTTTGTGCAAATGAGCTTTTCATTATAACTGCTACATTTAATTATATACTTTCTATTGATGCACATTGGTCCTCTAATTTTTTTTAAAAATTTCAATACTTACTACGTGTACAATTTTATTTTAAATGCTATAAAAGTTACCATCGTGTGACCACTGATAGATTTATTCCTCCAAGTCAAAGCTACAAATTATTTGTTATGGCTGGAATTAAGATGATCTTCAGGAAACGCCCATTTTAGTACAAAGTGTTCTTTACATCTTTTCTCTGCCAGGACATTACTTTAATAAACAAGTTTCGGAATGTTTTCCTTCCATTTTATCATCTGCAGTTCTCCACTTTTTAGTTGTCCCGAACCATCCACTTAGCAGAAAAGAAAGTGCAGGTGGGGGGAACTATTCCAAAATTACTCCTGTTTTGAGTAGGAAAAGCCCAAGTTAACATACCTGTCTTTCGCTAAACCCACCAAAAGAGGTCCCAGAGTCAGGTTAGCTCACTTTCCAAAGTCACTGCTTGAGAAGTCATGGTGGAGATTTCGTTTCCAACCACTCCATAACACGGAGGACTTTCATTTTCTTTTAAAGTAACTACTGTCCACGCAAAAATGATCTTGACACATACAACAGTGAAATGGAACCAAACTTTTCTTAATGTGCTTCAATCCACTAAATTTGCAACTTTCCAATTACTTTCAACATCCTTGGTGAACACGGTAAAGATGCCAATGGGCGCACCGTTTCCACAACACTGTGGTGTGCAAGTGTGCTAAGTTCCTGACGAGCCCAATCATGCTGGAAACAACCATTCCACGTGACTGTGCAAAGCACGACGAAGGAGAAGAGTTGTTGGAGGCTTCTGTAAATCAATCCCTTCAAATCTGAACATTTAAAAAAATTCTACAAGTATTTGCCCACCGAATCTATAGTTGGTTCTATTCTAATTCATCTTTCCTCTTTTTTTGAAGAGTTTTTTAAACTATCATAATCAAAATTTATTTCCACAGCTGCCACACCACATCGATTAATTTGTGCCAACGTCACAACACGTTTTGACAGTAAAACTAACGAACAATGTAAATTGCAATGAAGGTAACCATTTTTTTTAAAAAAGTAAATGACTCCTAGTGTTTAATACTTTCTAATTTCCTATTGATTTGCTAGTTCACCCATGCAACTTTTCTTACCACAAGTTATTTCTCTGGAGAATTATAATAGCATTTGTCACCTTTCTTTGAATTTACAATAATAAAGCATTCAAACAAGCCTAATCTTGCCTTGCGAAGATTTCTTTGTTCTGCGTACTAAAATGTCTTGTAATTGTGCTTGGGATGTCCAGATGGCTGGTTGATACTCCAGCTGATAGGATTATACCTTTTACCTCTCCTAGGGCCATCTGTTCCCTTTAACTCAGTAAAACCCTGCAGCCTGCATTGAGTTGTCTTTATTGCATAAACCTAACAGCATTACAGGCACTTGGCATGCAAATCACTACAGTGCTGCAGGCCTCATATTGGTAGTGGGTGGGGGGCTGGGGTGGGGGTGGTTGGGAATTGAAAAACTGAACACTGAAGGGAGGTGGAGTCATCTACAGAATCAGCGACAAGAAGAGGGTAGAATTTGATTCCGCGCAATGCTTGAAGGTGCATCCATTGTGTTGCTGCCCACCCCTCCACCTCTGCCACCACCCTACTCCACCCCACCCCTGCTGTCTTGGGCAACTGTAGATGTGGGCTCGGGAGAGAGAAGTCAATGGCAGGCTTCCGTGGCTGCAGCGAGAACACCAGCAGCAACAGCAGGGGGAATTAGTTCTCTTGGAAACAGCTTGCGAGTGTGTGTATATACTGCTGGTGAATATTAGATGATTGGATAATGAGGTGTTGGCGAAGACAAGCTGAACTCAAGACACGTATCTGCACTTTTCACAGAGCACTTCCTGATTTTTTTTTAAACGTGTTGCTAATTCAAAGCATATAGTTCTCCTTCAAGCAGAAATTATTCACCCATATGTAGGTATGGAATTATGTTTATTAACTGAATATCCTGCTTTAAATGGGCCATTCATGAAATTTTTATTTATTTTGCAAACAGCCCAGGGTTTGGTATGGGATGAATTTTAGCGATTCACTCATTTGGTCGTTTAAAAGCTGTCAGGATAGAGTTAAATTATAATGGCAGGAACTATGCTTATTATGAGGCAGTTAAATTTGTACAAAGGGATGTGTGACTGGAATTAATAAGCAAAGGTGATGAAATATTTTAAAATTTGCACTGTACCACTATCGTAGGAAAAAATGGCACTTGATTTGATCCAATTTTCCAAGATTGAATTGAGCATTTCTTACTTTTTACAATAGTTTAGGTTTTTACTTTAGTCCTGCAGCTACTGTTGCTGGTTTCGTCAGATTACCTCGGATCTGAGCAGTAAACATAGTAGTTACAGTGCCCTCCATAATGTTTGGGACAAAGACCCATCATTTATTTATTTGACTCTGTACTCCACAATTTGAGATTTGTAATAGAAAAAAAATCACATGTGGTTAAAGTGCACATTGTCGGTTTTTATTAAAGGGAATTTTTATACATTTTGGTTTCACCATGTAGAAATTACAGCTGTGTTTATACATAGTCCCCCCATTTCAGGGCACCATAATGTATGGGACATATGGCTTCACAGGTGTTTGTTATTGCTCAGTGTGTTTAATTACCTCCTTAATGCAGGTATAAAAGAGCTCACGGTACCCAGACTTTCCTCCAGTCTTTCCATCACCTTTGGAAACCTTTATTGCTGTTTATCAACATGAGGACCAAACTTGTGCCAATGAAAGTTAAAGAAGCCATTATGGGACTGAGAAACAAGAATAAAACTGTTGGAGACATTAGCCAAACCTTAGGCTTACCAAAATCAACTGTTTGGAACATCATTAAGAAGAAAGAGAGCACTGGTGAGCTTACTAATCGCAAAGGGACTGGCAGGCCAAGGAAGACCTCCATAGCTGATGACAGAAGAATTCTCTCTATAATAAAGAATAATCCCCAAACACCTGTCCGACAGATCAGAAACACTCTTCAGGAGTCGGGTGTGGATTTGTCAATGACCACTGTCTGCAGAAGACTTCATGAACAGAAATACAGATTCTGCACTGCAAGATGCAAAGCACTGGTTAGCCGCAAAAATAGGATTGCCAGGTTGCAATTTGCCAAGAATTACTTAAAAGAGCAACCACAGTTCTGGAAAAAGGTCTTGTGGACAGATGAGATGAAGATTAACTCATATCAGAGTGATGACAAGAGCAAAGTATGGGGGAGAGAAGGAACTGCCCAAGATCCAAAGCATACCACCTCATCCGTGAAACACGGTGGTGGGGGTGTTATGGCCTGGGCATGTATGGCTGCTGAAGGTACTGGCTCGCTTATCTTCATTGATGATACAACTGCTGATGGTAGTAGCATAATGAATTCTGAAGTGTATAGACACATCCTATCTGCTCAAGTTCAAACAAATGCCTCAAAACCCATTGACCGGCAGTTCATTCTACTGCAAGACAATGATACCAAACATACTGCTAATGCAACAAATGAGTTTTTCAAAGCTAAAAAATGGTCAATTCTTGAATGGCCAAGTCAATCACTCGATCTGAACCCAATTGAGTATGCCTTTTATATGCTGAAGAGAAAACTGAAAGGGACTAGCCCCCAAAACAAGCATAAGCTAACGATGGCTGCAATACAGGCCTGGCAGAGCATCACCAGAGAAGACACCCAGCAACTGGTGATGTCGATGAATCGCAGACTTCAAGCAGTCATTGCATGTAAAGGATATGCAACAAAATACTAAACATAACTACTTTCATTTGCATGACATTGCTGTGTCCCAAACATTATGATGCCCTGAAATGGAGGAACTATGCTGCAATTTCTACATGGTGAAACCAAAATGTATAAAAATGGCCTTTACTAAAATCTGACAATGTGCACTTTAGTGACATATGATTTTTTCTATTACAAATCTCAAATTGTGGAGTACAGAGGCAATTAATTAAATGATGGGTCTTTGTCACAAACATTATGGAGGGCACTCTATAACCCATAAAAATTACTAGTTCCATCTCTGGAGAAGAATGGAACTGGGTATAGGATTCGGCTTTTTTTTTTTAAATTGAGAAGGTCTCATTAGTATTCGGTTGCTAGGCAAACCCCACACCTACATCAGTGGATACAAACCAGATAAACAATATGTCATAAGATATAATTGCCTAGAAATTCATCTCTCGTCAGTAGTGCTAATGCCCTACACAGTACACAATGGTGATGGTACATTGTACCCTGCCCTTGCAGATTTCAGATACAAAATGCAAGAAGATGTGATGTGCTTGGCACTACCAACAGATGAATCTTGAGGCAGATAACTTAATGCATTTGTATGTTAAAGTAAATTTTGAAAAACTATTTATGATAGATGTAGGGATTTACTTTAGGTTTGATTAAATCATGGGGACAAGCAACTTGAATTGAATTTATTTTAATGAATTAATACAAATATTTATCTGATCAAAAATTTCCAACTTTCTTCTGTGCTTTGCCTTGCAAAATCTGATCTTCATTGGCACTGCAGTAAGGTGGAGATAGGGTTCCCACTGTGCTTGGCAGGGCTCTGATGCCACAACAAGTAACTATTCTTTCCATATGTTCTAGGGCAGGGAATATTAACACTTTTTTTAAAGACATTTCAGCATTACACATCCTAAAATGATGCACTCACAGCAGATATGACTTGAAAGGAGACAAAAAGACTAATTTTTGAACTTTCTCTACCCCAGCAATGCTTAAACTGGGTACGGGTGTCAGAGGTTATGGAGCGAAGGCAGGAGAATGGGGTTAGGAGGTTTGAGTCCTGGGATGGAGTCGAGGGGGGAGGTAAAGGGACAGGTGTTGCATCTCCTGTGGTTAAGGACCCAAACCCAGGTGAGGCAGAGGTTCATCTGCACGTCCTCCAACCTCATCTATTGTATCCGCTGTTCCAGATGTCAACTTCTCTACATCGACGAGATCGAACGCAGTCTCGGCAATCGTTTCGCTCAACACCTTCGCTCAGTCCGCCTTAACTAACCTGATCTCCTGGTGGCTCAGCACTTCAACTCCCCCTCCCACTCCCAGTCTGACCTTTCTGTCATGGGCCTCCTCCGGTGTCATAGTGAGGCCCAGCACAAATTGGAGGAACAGCATCTCATATTTCGCTTGGGCAGTTTACACCCCAGCGGATGCACATTGATTTCTCGAACTTCAGATAGTTCCTCTGTCCCTCTCTTTCCCCTCCTCCTTCCCAGTTCTTCCTGTCTCCTACTACATCCTATCTTTGTCCCGCCCCCTCCCCTGACATCAGTTTGAAGAAGGGTCTCCTGTCACCCATTCCTTCTCTCCAGAGATGCTGCCTGACCCGCTGAGTTACTCCAGCATTTTGTATCTACCTTCAACTTATTCTATATAACTCAACGTTGCCTCAGAATCTCCTGGACTCAGACCAAAGTGGGCCACTTTATTGCTCTGCAAAATGTTTGATTTTGTACATCAGGCATTGCTTGCTATCGAGTGAAACATCTCATGTCCCCGGCTCCTTGTCTTTATTTTGCTGTTGTAGTTGCGAGAACTGATTTTATTAAAATTGAACGCTGCAGTTCAGCCTCAAATGAACAGAGCATTTGGTCATGTTCCAAAAAACATTACTCATTTTTTTTTTAATCATGCTTAAAACATCGAGATATTTGTCTGCTGTTTTTGGATGCATTTTTTCTCCCCCTCTCTGCCTCCTAAAAACCCACAACATTTATCAAGTTAGTTGGATAAGTACATTTTTCCCCAATCGAACATGAACTTCCTGTTACACTGCGGTTCCCAGCAAATGTGCTGTGACTAAACTCGGCAGTGATTCAGTTTTAGTTCGGCATTCCAGATTTCAGCAATTCTTTGGATTCAAAGACAGCTTGCCCTCGCGCTCCACCTTCCCTTCAACAAGGATCCGGGCGCTTTCTATCAGTCACATATAATCGGTCGGAAGAAAACAAATGTTTTGTGCAGTTCCTTTTTTACTTGCACACTAAACACAGATTTTTTGTCCGTAGCAGTAGAGCCCAGCTCTACAGGAAACTGAGCTCACAGTAAATTCTTTACAGATTTGATCATTTTTTACTTTTTATCCATAATTGTAACTTACGAATCAAACACGCCAGTGGAGTTCTGTGTGGCTGACCAGAGTGAGGCAGATGCCAGAGAAGAATAAAAATAATGGCGAAAGCTGATAGCAAAACAAAATAAAAGTGATCTCTTCCAAAGAAACTGATGATGATGTGATTTCACTGGAAAGGTATGCGACATTGTGAAAAAATAAATGAAATTTAGGGAAAAGGAAAACTAAACAGATTGGGAGATAAAACAAAATGGCAGTGTTGAACCAACTCGTCCAGGGATATTGGTTGCCCAACAGTATGGAAAATGTACTGGAAGGAAACGTAACCTGAAGGCTGTATCACCGAAAGAATAGGAATGTAAAATTTAATGGGAAAAAAAGCTTCTGCAAATCATAAGCCAATGCAAAATGTGTGTGCCTACCATTTTCCAGATAAGAAGGGACCGTACCTTCTGAAGGGTCAAGGCGGCGAGCCCGCCTTCCATGCTTAGAGTTGTTGTGTACAAACATGTTGTCTGAGACAGCCAGCACATGGCCATCAACATTAACTGTTGTCGATATAACAACCTGGGAATAAAGAGCACACCAGTTAGGGGATAGTTACAGTATTGTGCAAAAAGTCTGCAAAAGTGCTGACACCTTAATGAGCTGAAAAGAAATACTAGGGGCCTTATTTTACAGTTAAATTAAACTGTCTTTGCAGTGAGCATGGAGTGGTGCCAAAATAAAGATGCTCCTTTCAAGAACAGTTTATGTAGTCACTATAAATACCTGTCATTCATGCAGGCTCTGTAAAAGCTTTCTCTTATAATTGTGTCTCTTAAAAACCCGCCACACTAATTACAATTTAATCTGCCTATTATGTTAACAAATGAATGCAATTCATGAGAATATTCTACTCACCATTATCAGGTCCTAAAACACCCCTCAAGCTACTCATTTAAATAGTTGCTGTTTTCATTGATCTATTGATATATTGATTAACTAGTTTATCTAATTAGAATTACCTCACTTGAGAATGGGTTCACATGAAAGGAGGCAAGCATTCTGAAATTACCACAAACTCTTTAATAAATCAGTAGGCTTTCCTGCTTTCTCTTGGTAAATTATCCCAGGTCAATTTTCCACTTGCATTTAATCACTAATAATGAACTTTTTTACATCTGAAAAGAAAGGGCTGAATATGAATAGTGAAAGTGTTTTCAATCAGTGTAAAATAACCCTCCCTCAAGTTCATTTTGATGGTGATTGGTCTTGGTCTGTCAATGGAATTTCCTTTTTTTGAGTGAAAGAGTTTCATTCTGCACCCAGGTTCAGGGACTGGCCATTGGATGCGTGTTGGATAGAGACTTCTCTGGCACCCAGCTGCTTCATAGCAAGGGAGAGCATACAAAATGCATGACCCTGCTTTAATGCTAGAATTGCTTCTGCAAGGTTTATTTTGAAAGTCCCATCGCTCAGTTTAAAGTTTCCAATGAAATGCAAAGCACTAGCCTCGTGAAATGAATTTTTCTTTTTGCACATACAATCTGTCTTAATTTTAATTGACGTCATTTAATTGACGTTGACTTGCAAAGATCTTTTATGATTACCATAACACATCATTTTAATACTACACGTTAAGATGTCCCCCTAAAATGTGAAAGTGCCACGTGTTGTTCAAGTAAGAACATCGAGTTCTAACCACCTAAATGAGATGAACTCCAAATGTTTCAATCGCGACTCTCATGCAATAAAGCGTGTACATTGTGTTAGGGTCAAACTTCCGAACCTGGGATTGGCATGGATTAAGCAATGGAATGTCCTGACTGGAGTGTAAATAATGATTGCATTATTGGAAGGAGCAGTTGCTGACGGGAGTTATGTAAATCAATTTGCACAAACATTTTTTATATAGTTGTGATTCTTGGAAGCTTTTTAAAAACTTTTCGTGGATTTAGTTTAGACGTAAAATACCACTTCTCCTGACCTCACCAGTACACCAATGTGGCCCTTACCCATTTCAGCTGAATGGTCACAAAATGCTGGATTAACTCGTCGGGAGAGGCAGCGTCTCTGGAGAAAAGGAATAGGTGACGTTTCGGGTCGAGACCCGTCTTCACCAGAAATGTCACCCATTCCTTCTTTCCAGAGATGCTGCCGCTGAGTTACTCCAGCATTTCGTGTCTATCTTTGGCTTAAACCAGCATTTGCAGTGCATTCCTACACATTTCAGCTGAATAGTGTTTGTTGCCTCTTCAGATAATAAAACCATATAGTAATGAAATTGGCACCATGAATATAATGTCAATATGACGTGCCAAATATGCAATCATTTAAAACACATAGCTAAACAAAGTGATCAAAATGTCCCTTTTCCTACATTATATTGTAATGTAGAATAAGAATAGATTTGGTTTCTGATAGCAATTGATTTAAAAAAATGACTGAAATACAAGACATGAATACAAAACCAGAGGATCAACCCCAACCCTGTTTGATATGTCACCTTATATTGGTCATTTACTGAAGAATAATATGCAATTCAGCATAAAGCATGGGAAGCCTTCCCTTCACACTCCTGTAGTGCACCTCAAGAAAGGTACTGAGGCGGCAAAATCAGCACAATGAATTGCCTGGAATTTGACATCACGTTAAGTCCAGTTTAATTTAAACTTCTCCCACCTTCTGAGAAGCAGGGAGATTAGCTGAAGAGACCCAAGAAAGTCCTTCTAGTGACTAGTGCTTCCACTGTCGACCACAAGATCACTGGTGACGGATGCTTCTTTTAGTCATCAGTGAGACAAAGAGGACATTTCCACTCATTCTAGGTTTGACCTTCTGCTCCACATCAATGGATCAATATCGCCAATGCCACATAACCGAGATGCATGAAAAATGGAAACACCACTGTATTTTCGCAGTGAGAATTTTTTTCCCCATTATAAAATTCTTCTGTTCAGTCTTTGGCGAATATATTTGGTGTTTCTTGAAGGTGGGAGTCTTCCATTCTTCGTTAACTATAGTTATGTTTCTCAAAACCATAATCACACGGCACAATTCACAGCTTACTATCAGTTATGAAGAAAACATGCAAGACTTCTAACAATACAGTTACATCTTTCTACTCTGGAAACAATTTTCACTTTCACATAAGATCTGTTAACAATGCTACGTTTTTGGATATTACATTGGTGCAGGATTAAGATAAATGAAAACAAAAATGTGATTAAAAATGATAATTCAATCCACATTTTCACTAAATAATTGCTTTTCCTGTAAGAAATGTAACAATTTGCATTAGGTACAAAGCAACAGTTTTCATATTTTGTAACTATTTTGTAGCTCTTTGAACAAACAATACGAAGACCCCACCTAATAATTTAAATAGTTAAAAGAACAAGTGAGTTTTATGTACGGGAGAAAAAACTGCTGCAGTAATATTCATTGGGAAAACTTAACTAACTGAAGACCATGACCAGAGAACCCACTCACAAAATGAATCTTGGCAAAGAGGGATCATTTGACTTTAAATTAAGACAAGGCAAAAGTTCAAAATCCGGTATTAAATTTTTAAAAAAATTTTTTCGAGGCTTTCTTGCCATTTAAATGAATAATCTATTGTACTGTAATCTCCAGCGTTCTTCCATGTTGGTCCAAGGACTAGCTGTTATAAATCTACCTTGAAGATTAAAGGTACGTCCATTTATTAAGTAGAGAATCTATATTAATGGCATTATTAGTTGGACAAATGAATTTAGAACTGATTTAATCAAGAGCAAATAATTTGAATTGAATTTATTATTTTGTTTTTATTGAAAGCTTGTCATGAAGGAGTGTATTTTAAATTAAACGGGCTTTTACTAATCGCTGGCAGGATTGATTAAATATCCCTGCATTATTTTAAACCTAACTAATCATTTCTAAACTATTTTTTTACACACTGTGTCCAAATGGTACAGCATTGCATGTCATGCAGGAACGTACTCTGTTAGAGAGTCATAGAATGTGGGTTCGTGTCTGTGATTCTCCACATAGAGTTCCTGTTCTCTGCGGGGCTGTTTGGGAGGCACAAAGTGGAGGTAAGGAAAATCGGCAGGTGTGTTAACCCGAGCCACTCTCCTTGTACCTTCTTTTAGCTGATTACACACAGTCATTGCCATAGCCCCTGCGAGCAGGTTACTTGTCCAGCCTTTCAGTCAGGAAATAGTGCATGGCATGGGGCGGTCGGTCTAAAGAGGGGAGAAAATAAATAAATAAATCTGCGGGTTAAAAAAAAATGTGGACTGACTATTTAACACTAAGTACCAGATACTTTGGTCCCCGACTGCCTCCCGCAGCTGAAAAATAAGGTCCCAAAAGATAAGAGGCCGTTTAAAATTGCATTTATGGTGCTTTTATTTACCTGGAATCTACGCATGTCTCTCGGATTTCCTGCATTCTTCAAGCAGTTCTGATTGCACTTGAGGAAAAACTTTAAGAAGAATCTAAAATTAAATACAAAACAAATATTAAAAATCCATGAAAATCCATGAGGCTACTTTAACTGAGGGGTGAATAAATAAGATCATCATAAAGAACAGCAAGCTTGCATTAGTATGCATGGCTCACGTAATTTGCTGCCTTTGTAATATACCTTTTATTATTCATTAATATATCGTTCACAGATTCTCTTCCATGCACATCTGCCATCAACATAAGTCACTTGATATTCCACCCACCAATTTTTACTAACAACTACTCTGCAATTAAACCAGGCAAAGTCAATACCCAGGTAAATTACACACACCTGCGGCCATGCTTCATTTTAACTACATCAGAATAGGACCTAACAAGGTGAGAGCATACAGCAAAGTTATGGGCCTGTCAAGCAATTAGGTTTCACTTCGGGGACATACACACAGGGCAATTATGCTGCACATTACAACCTGGCTAATCTTCTGAACAAATGTCATCTGTGAGGGACTGGATGAAGACAGTTCATCAGCAAATGTTCCTTTTTACCTGCCATATTCTACATCTAACAACGCAACTCAGTCTCTTCTATTTAATTTAAAGGATTGTTCGTCTCCCGAAGAATTTTTGAAAAAATATATATTGTCCGCCTTTGAAGTTTCAGCAAACTGTGCACGCCACACAGAGGTTGACTCTCAAGGTGTGAGAGTGAGCGACCATGTGGTGCAACACAGTGCGTTGTTAATCGACTGATAAATACACGAGTTAAGCTTTCTGCACAGGTACATTGACAACTATTATACCATGGCATTGCTACATTTAAAGTGATCACGGCTTTTCCACAGTCGGACACTGAACATTCTTGTACATTTTCATAGATGACCAGAAATTGAACACACTATTTCCTATTTAAGGGAATCCTGTACAAAAACTGCACAGATATTCCTCAGTTTTGACTTACTTTAATAATGACAATATTAACTTGTGGAAACTGAAAAAAATCTTTGAGTTATAGCCTGTGTTGCGTCAGCCCTTAACATGCCTGTAACTTTTTTGATCTAAAACTGTCAGGCATGAATGTAGTGAGATAGCTTGGGCCTAAGGTGCTGGTCTCTTAGGGGGTATTGGCTGTGCAAGACATCAGGAAGTCAAAAGGTATGAGTCCTAGTCACTTGCTCTTTTACCCTCGGAACAGGAAATTCATAGGTGATATCTGACAGCCTGTGTGAATTCGTGTTTCCAGCCATCGCTGCGTAAAGGATGTCTGTGTTTGCGATGAAAGCAACAAAAAAATCTTTTTGTGTGGCAGAAAATCTTTGACTTCAGCACCAATAAACTCCTTTATTACTGCCAAACACAGATTTGCTGATTACAGTGAGGTGATAAAAATCCCATGTTGTCATTAGTGCATTATGCCTAATTGTGTACAGTATGTTTAAGGTTCCATCGGTTAGCCCATTATCAAAATGACCATTATGTACACTAATTCTCTGACCCTGTGTTTATTTCCCTAAAGAGTCATAATCTTTCACAGTAGGTTTTAGAGTAAATCAAGCTTGAAATATAGGCTTTATTTACTTCTGCTACTCCCTGGCTTGTCGGAGGCTCTAGTTCAGACTGATCTGCTATCCCCGCAAAACAATGCCACCTACCAATGTGGGACTGGAAATGGGCACAATATGCAATCTTTGACTTTCTTGTTTGTTTGTTTTTATTGCCTCATATAACTTATTTGACAAACTCCATTCCAACGTTCAATGCTTTCAACGGGTCCTTCCAACGCACCATTGTTCCTGAGTACTATTCATTTAGGATTAACATAATATTAATTAATATCAAAGTTACAAGTTGGACTATTAACAACAAGAATGGGAAATGTTTTAAAAATTTTAATTGCAGATAGAAATGACAATCAAGTGTGAAATTTAAGTATTTAACTGGTAGAAGTGAGTTTATTGAAAATTGAAGGATAATAAATGCCGGGCACAAAAAGCTAGAGTAACTCAGCGAGTCAGACAGCATCTCTGGAGAAAAGGAATAGGTGACATTTTGGGTTGAGGCCCTTCTTCAGACCCTTCACAGAGGTGCTGTCTGACCCACTGTGTCTATCTTTGGTTTAAACCAGTATCTGCAGTTCCTTCCTACACAATAAATGCTGGATATGTCCACCATATATATTAAAAATATCATCTACAGATATTGAACCTGCAAAGAAAAGCTTATATACCTCCACAGGCCACTGTTTACACAAATACTATCCCATGATTCCCTGATGCTCTAAATGGCTTATGACTTGTGTATGAACCATGTTAATGATATAAATAACATTAATTCAAATAGCTAAAGGTTTGGTCTTTCCGTGTCATTTTCACAGCCACTTCAATTGATGCATGTTTGAACTATGAATTGGTTCATTTATTTTTACTTTTATGAAGTTGATTAGCAAGAGCTCTTTCCTTATCTGATGAAAATCATTTTAATTGTAGTGTTAGACTCAAGTGTAATATCCATTACATTATGTGCTGTTTAAATTCTACATGGGTATTGTGTAAATTGCTCCTTTGTGAGTGTGGAAGCAATTATTACTAAACAGCACTCTTAAATGGCTACAGAACTTTGTGGTGTTGTTCAGACTATCAGAAACAAAGCAGCCTGTTTAATTGTAATTTAATGGAATATCAACGAGTCTATGGCATTAGTCGCTGGCAAACGAGAGCAGGAGAGAAAAATTAACTGCAATTATGTTTGATTAAAGCTATCCTTCTCAATAATCAGCTATCCTGACAGGCCATGAGGCTCTGGTGGGTTTCAGGATGGCAAAAGGTGTTGAGCAATATTAGGGCCAATAAAGGAGATATTAGCATAGCTAATTACAGCAGCACAAAACCTGTAAAAGGGACCTCTGTGTATTGTAATGTGTGAAATAATTGGCTGAGTCCGTTATCAATTACATGAAGAATGAATTTGGTTTGTCACTGAAAAGCTGATGAGATGCATTTCATTTGACACTGCCTCTCTCCCCAATGTTTTGACGTAACTAAGGACTTATCAGCTTTTATCAAAAGCTGCAACTTTCCAGTGGCCAAATCGCTGATAAAATTATCTTGCCAGCAAGTGTTAGGTAATTAATACAACTCATCCTCGCTGCCTTGGTTGCTACTGCTGCTTTTTGCCTATCTAAAGCCACTAATCATGTAATAATGATTTCTTTCCCTCTGGTCAAAGGAGAAATAGATTAGCTCTTTAGAAATGCAGCTGGCTTGATGTATAAACTATTTGTGCTTCATAGCCCTAGTAATTGAGGGAAAAAAGTCAAAAGTTTTCAACGTTTAGATTTATCTCTTTCTCACTCTGCACGTCTCAGGCATAGGCAGAGGAAAAAAATACATTTCCTAGTCCTGATCATACGAACACATAGTAGATAAAGAATTAGTTCAAAAATGTGACATTTCCAGTAATTGGAATTTTGCAACAGCTGTGTAAAGCTGTGTAATAAAATCTGCGACCTAATAGTACTGGCAGTGGAGAGTTTACTTTCTCAGTAGGCGGTAAAGGGAGATATTCAAGGGGACAACGCAAGGAAGAAACACAAGATGCAGATGACCATGAGGATAAAACGGAGCATCACTGAGGGGACTCTTTCATGGCAAATGGTGCCAAAGAGGCCAATATAAACAAATTCAACAAGACCCTGCGACCAAATGTGTAGGAAGGAACCTCAGATGCTGTTTTACACCGAAGATAGACACAAAATGCTGGAGAAACTCAGCGAGACAGGCAGCATCACTGGAGAGAAGGAATGGGTGATGTCAGGGATTTCCTCTGAAGAAGAGTCTTGGCCCGAAACGTCACCCATTCCTTCTCTCCAGGGATGCTGCCTGTCCCGCTGAGTTACTCCAGCATTTTGTGTCTACACTGGGACCAAATGGTCCACCGTAAGATTCCATGAGCTGTTAATAAATGACTAACTACGTCTGAAGAAGGGTCTCGACCCAAAACATCACCCATTCCTTCTCTCCCGAGCAGTCTGAAGAAGGGTCTCGAACCGAAACGTCACCCATTCCTTCTCTCCCGAGATGCTGCCTGACCTGCTGAGTTACTCCAGCATTTTGTGAATAAATACCTTTGATTTGTACCAGCATCTGCAGTTATTTTCTTATACTAACTACGTGAACCGTTTCGATGGTGAAGAGAGAAGGTTTGCCTGGGGATCTGCTCAACTAACACTATGGGGTTTTGTTCATCCAACTAGGCTGGCAAGTGAGGAATTAGTTTACCATTTCATCTGAAAGATGATGCCTGCACTAGTACACCACTTGAATTTCATTCCAGATTATGAGCCCTAGTTCGTAATAGAATTTGAAAAATGCAGAAAGGTGAATCTAAACTAGCATTAGGATGTACTTAAAAATGATTTACACTTGGCAGAGACTTCCACGTAGAATATAAAACTGAAATCCGATACAGATACAGGAAGGAAAAAAAAATACTGTCTGAACTTTTTTCTTTTAGGACTCCATATTTCAAAAATAATTCAGAAGACCCTGCAATTTCTTTTGTGTGATCCTTGTGATTCTGTGATTCTGCATGCAAGTCTGTTAAAATAAAAACAATGGGGATGGATACAGAACTTGCTGAGGACAGTAAGCAGGATATAATTATCACAGGGAAATGGTTTCAGAATGGTGGGAGGTACTGAATGGAGGGCTGAGAAATTGGTGTTTGGACCTGCACAGTTCAAGAGAGATATTAATATTTTGGATGCAGAAACTTATTGAAAACTGGCCAAATTTGGAGATAATACCAAACTAGGAGGGGCGTTTTAATCCATTAATTTTGTCAATGTGGCTGAGAATAAAGTTGAAAATGATTTGGGGATAATTACAGACTTGGTGCTCAATGTGTCATATCACCGCACAGCAGCAATTAGCTAAGTAAATAGAAGGCAGAACACATATAGCCATTGGAAAGTCCAAGTCAAAGAAACTACTGATTAAACTGTACAATGCTCTAGTCAAATCCCATTCCACAAAGAGTACATTCAAATCCTACAGGCAGTGCAGAGAAGAGCACAAGACTGATCACTGCATCAAAATTATGAGGAATGACTGAAGAACCTTCAACTTTTTCAATCGCATAGAGAGCCAATTGATTTAAAAGGCAAATGCAAAGCACAACATCCTACTGCAATAAGAGGATTCAAACTAGTGAACAATGAATTGAGGACTGATGTCAAGAGGTTACTCATCACACTGCAGACTGACCAACACACTTCAGAAAAAAGACTGGAAATCAGGAACCAGGGGGTAATTTTGGATCATCTTGATTTTGTGATATGAGGAGTGTAATGTTACTCTTTTATCATATGACTTCTCTATCTAATATTCAATTTATATATTGTCTGGTTGCATTGGATCCTGACCACGGGTGCTGTCTGTACAGAGTTTGTATGTTCACCTCATGACCGCGTGGGCGTTCTCCAGTTTCCTCCCACATTTCAAAGATGTCCAGGTTTGTAGGTTAATTGGCTTCGGTCAAAATTGTAAATTGTCGCTAGTGTGTAGGCTCGTGCTAGTGTACGGGGATCGCTGGTCAGCACGGACTCGGTGGACCATACGGCCTGTTTCCACTCTGTACCTCTAAACTAAAAATAGATCTGTCGGGAATTCTGCAAAGCACCATATGACCAAGAAACTTCACCTGGTAAGGTCCGACAAACTCAAGCAATAGAATTGGCAATGAAAACACAATGCTGGAAACACTCGGCTGGTCGACCAGCATCTCTAAAGGGAAGTGCACAGCTAACAGTTCCATTGAATGACTCTATTTCTCTCTCCGTAAATACTGCCTGAACTGCATTTCTGGTTTTTAGAACATATTTTCAATATCCACAGACGTTTTTGCAATGGGAAATATAATGAAGTTGGTTGGGGAAGAAATATTAGCCAGGATATTAGAAATCTATGTGCTGCTTTAACATCCACTTAAATCATTTGATTAGGCCTCGGCAAGACTGCAACGGTCCCACAATACTGCAAGGAAGTATCAGCCAACATCATGCCCCAAGCTATCCGAGAACAGATTGCAGACCAAGTCACTCGGAGTAGATTTGATTGCTAACTGTCTGAATGAAGTAGAGATTGGGACTCACACAGACAATTTATCAGGAACTGAGGCCAGAAATGAACCCAATGGGGGAAGTAACAGGAAAGGACAAAGGCATCAAAAATAACATTCCAAAAAAAAAATATGGGAATTGAATCCAACTGGATAACACGAGAAATACTGTAACCAAAATATACGTGCCAAGTCAAAATCCATACAGCAGACCTCAAAGAAACCAATGCAAATATGCCCAATGAAGCCTTGAATCTATCATCACAGTTACCTCAACAACCTCAAACATGAATCACACTTAAGTGCATGGAAAACATTATTTGCAATTAAATATGTTTAATAAGTATCAACAGTTTCAAACTACTGTTAAATATAACAGTCTTACTGTATTTCATAACAGTGGCACATAATTTCCTCTTGGAGACTAGATACACATATTTGCTACTGATTCTGGGCTTAACTCTCTTGGATTTTCTAGTGTCAACATAACCATTCCTCACGGGTAGGGTCCTACGCATTGGGAGAGGCATGTGCATGTACATGTTCCATCACGGGTTAGACAAACCGATCCAAGAAAAAACGAAGTAAACTTTAACAGCAAGCTTAGCTCGACCCCCTGCCATTAAAACCTGTCAAGAATTGTACATATTTCTGAAATGGTATTGGTTTATTATCATCATATGTACGGAGATGTGGTGGAAAAACTTTGTGTGCTGTCCAGTCAAATCATACTATGCACGGGTACAATCAAGCCGTACACAGGGACAACAGGTCGTGCAAAGAGAACAATTCCAGAGTGCAGAATTAGTGTTAAGGCATTGTAGCAACACAGTTGCAGAGAAAGTGCAGATTTTTTAAAAGTGCAAGAGCCGCAGTGAGGTAGGCTAGGAGATTGAGACCACACCCTGAGTTTATGAGAGGACCATTCAGTAGTTTGAAAACAGTGGGAAAGAAGCTGGTGGGAATGTGTTTTTAAAACATAGAACAATGCGACACAGGAACAGGCCATTTGGGCAAGTTAAACTAATTTCATCTGCCTGCACATGATCCATATTGGTCATTCTCTACATATCCATGTGCTTATCCAAAAACCTCTTAGAAGTCACTATTTTACCTGGGACCACCACTGCTGGAATTACATTGCAGGCACCCACCACCCACTGTGTAAAAATAAACTTGCTCCACGCATCTCCTTTAAACTTTGCCCCTTTTACCTTAGAGCCATGCCCTCATCTTTGACATTTCCAACCTGGGAATAAAAGGTTCTGATTGTCTACCCTATCGATACCTCTCATATCTTTATATACTTCTATCAGGTTTCCTGTCAACTTACAGTACTCCAGAGAAAACAATCCAAGTTTGTCCCAACCTCTCCTTGTAGCCAATACCCCCTAATCCAGACAGCGTTCTTCCTGTAATTCCTCCCCATTACAGGGAGAAGGTGGAGGATTCGGGGATGGTTAACCCCTGCTCCAAATCCTTCGTATAATGGGAAGACCAGAACTGTACACAATACTCCACAAAACGGCCTAACAGATGCAACATGACATCCTACTCTTATATGCAATGCCCCAATCAATGAAGACAAACATACTTTACACCCTACTCACTATTCCGTCTAATTGTATTGATGCTTTCAGGGACCCATGGACCTGGATCCCAAGATCCCTCTCTACTTTTGTATCTTATGCCCAATGAGAGAGGGGAGAGGAGGGAATGACTGTGGTGCAAATCGTCCTTGATTACATTCGCTGCTTTTCCAAGGCAGAGTGAGGTGTGCATGGCGTCAATGTGGGAGAGGCTGGATGGTTTGATGGACTAGTCTACATCCACCACTCTCTGCAATTGCTTGCAGATTGGAACAGTACATTTGCCAAACCAAGCTGGGATGCATCCCAATAGGATGCTTTCGTAGAAAATTGGAAAATAGGTGCAGGAGGAGGCCATTCGGCCCTTCGAGCCAGCACAGCCATTCATTGTGATCATGGCTGATCGTCCCCAATCAATAACCCGTGCCTGCCTTCTCCCTATATCCCTTGATTCCACCAGCCCCGAGAGCTCTATCAACTCTCTCTTAAATCCATCCAGTGATTTTGCTTCCACTGCCCTCTGTGGCAGAGAATTCCACAAATTCACATCTCTATGGATGAAAAAGTTTTTTTTCACCTCAGTTTTAAATGGCCTCCCCTTTATTCTAAGACTGTGGCACCTGGTTCTGGACTCGCCCAACATTGGGAACATTTTTCCTGCATCTAGCTTGTCCAGTCCTTTTATAATTTTATATGTTTCTTTGTAAGATCCCCTCTCATCCTTCTAAACTCTACTGAATACAAGCCTAGTCTTTTCAATTTTTCCTCATATGTCAGTCTCGCCATCCCAGGGATCAATCTCGTGAACCTACGCTGCACTGCCTCAATTACAAGGATGTCCTTCCTCAAATTAGCAGACCAAAACTGTACACAATACTCCAGATGTCGTCTTACCAGGGCCCTATACAACTGCAAAAGAACCTCTTTACTCCTATACTGAAATCCTCTTGTTATGAAGGCCAACATTCCATTAGCTTTCTTCACTGCCTGCTGTACCTGCACGCCAAATTTCAGTGACTGGTGTACAAGGACACCCAAGTCTCGCTGCACCTCCCCCTTACCTAACCTAACTCCATTGAGATAATAATCTGCCTCCTTGTTTCTGCCGCCAAAGTGGATAACCTCACATTTATCTATATTATACTGCATCTGCCATGCATCTGCCCACTCACTCATCCTGTCCAAGTCACCCTGCAACCTCGTAACATCCTCTTCACAGTTTACACTGCCACCCAGCTTTGTGTCATCCGCAAACTTGCTAGTGTTGTTTCTAATTCCCTCTTCCAAATCATTAATATATATAGTAAACAGTTGCAGCCCCAACACCGAGCCTTGCGGCACTCCGATCGCCACTGCCTGCCATTCTGAAAAGGACCCGTTTACTCCTACTCTTTGTTTCCTGTCTGCCAACCAATTTTCTATCCATGTCAACACCCTACCCACAATAGGCCATTCGGCCCATTCAATCATGGCTGATCTATCTTATCCTCTTAACCCCACACTCCTGCCTTATCCCCATAACCCCTGACACCCATTGTGGCACTGAATTGTTCAAAGAGCCAGCCTAAACTTGATGGGCCAAATGACCTCCTCCTATGTTGTAAGGAAATACGGACATAGTACCTTTAAAAATAAAATTTAAAATACTTGTAAAACTTTCAAATATACTTAGAACAGTTCAAAACTAAATTAACTAAAACAATTTAAGAAAATATATTTAGCTAAGGTTGCTCCTTGTAGATATTTCTCTCCATTCCCAGTCATGGAAACATTCTTCTTCATGCGTCAGGTCTAACCGACTGCGGGTCAATCTCACAATTTCTCATGCACGTGCAGGGAAACTGCTGCTTATTCACACATTCGCTACAACAGCAAAGCACAGTGTTGGACAATACCACAAACAACCGCTAGCAATATCAAGGTTTCCACCTTTGCACAGTGAGCCTGACGTTTCTGATAGTTGGCACGGAACTATAAAATGGCTCTTAAATGGTAACTCTCAATATCCCCTCACGAGATCGAGGCAATCATTACGATCGTTCGCACAATTGGACCACAGCAGCCCCCACTTTGAACTTGTCAAAATCTGAGATAATGACCTCAGAACAGGTTTCCTGTTCCATTAATCCTAATGACTGACTCATTGTTACGTTCAGATGGTCTGACCACGAGGTAGCTAACACACCAGGCTGTTTCATCAATTTTAAAATATGCAGACTAATCCTGCACCCAGCATCTTGCATAAAGACCCAGCTGCTGTTTTAGGACAGAGTTTTATTACAAGTCTGGACAGAGTGAATGTGGAGAGGATGTTTCCAATAGTGGGAGAATCTGGGACCAGAGATCATAACCTCAGAAATAAAAGGACATAGTTATGGAAAGGAGATGCGGGGAAATCTCTTTAGTCAGAGGGTGGTGAATTTGTGGAATTCATTGACATAGACGGCTGTGGAGGGCGTCAATGGATATATTTAAGGCGGAGATTGACAGATTCTTGAATAGTATTGGGATCAGGAGTTATGGGGAGAAAGCAGGAGAATGGGGTTGAGAGGGAAAGATAGATCAGCAATGACTGAAGGACAGAATAGACGATGGCCTAATTCTGCTCCTAGAACCTATGGATTTGTGAACATGCATTACAGTATGAAAAGAATACACTTTCCTTCAACCGTAGCTTTGCCCCACCACCATCCCACTGCACAATGTTTTCCCACCGCCTTGCAGCAAATCTACAGATCTCCGGATGTTACGATATTGGAGGAACCAAATCCCCCCATTGTTAGTCGGAGTACCTATTTTGCATCAATTCT
>NC_135968.1:37794804-37799804 GCF_053455715.1 Rhinoraja longicauda
TTAGTTATCTCTTCAGCTTAAATGCATTTGCAGATTTGCATGCTCATTGGAATCTTAATACCAATAAGTACTTTTCAAAGAGTTTCATAAGATGAAAGAGATAAAGTCAATTTAAATCAATAAGTGGATTTTGCCAAAATATCTGCAAGGTGACAGGTGCTAAAAGAATTGGAATAGCATGGTTGATAGGTAAAGCTTTGCCATGTGACTAAACGTTTCCCACTTACTATATAAAAAAGTTAGCCATTCATCTCCCTGAATATGATGACATCACAACATATCCCCGTCTGAATTAGTTTAACTATTGAAGAAATTTTGCTTTGCTCTGAAGAGCATGTTACTAGTTTGGTGCCACTTACCTACCTATGACCCTACTCAAAAACACATCTTCCTTGTTTCCTAGAAGTGCAGACTGCTAATGGGATTGGATTATAGCTTCAGTCTGCGTAAAGTCTTTGGAAAAGGGTTTTTGTCTGTTAGATTTCCTGCAAAAATCTATCCTCAGAATACTGAAACAAATAATAACATTGTTCAAAATATCACTAGAGTAAGGTAACCTTGTTGAATAGGTATTGTATTTGCTCAGCTACTGATACCTCAGCTTTTGTGGGAGTGAAACCGGTCCGGGCTATGACATCATCACAACACAAGTGCCTCTCTGTCTATAAACTCGGAAAGAAATGTTTTCTTTGTGGGAAAACTGCACACAGCCATCAAAGGGTTTTATTTAAACCCCCTTACAATCACTTGTTTAGAGAAAACAAAACTATTTGCTGTATTAACAATATGACTGGAACTTGGAATTACCTTTTGCAATGCTTACATCAAAGAACGGGAAAATTATACTGTATCCTAAGCATTTCCAGAGGCCTCCAAGTTAAGGAGGCAGCTAAATACAAATTAAGCACGGAAACCAATTGATGACAGTGGAATTTACAATACTTTGGCATGCTGCAAAGCATAGAATTATTAAAACTCACAGTCAAAACAGCTGGCTGTAGTGTGAATATACAGATGACATAAAGTATGCCCGAGAAGTGACAGCAGAGAAAATGTAAAGAGAAAAGTGTTTCCAAAGGAGCCATACAGCTGATAGATGTTGTGAGGTTAACTGACACCAGTACTTTGGCTTGTCTCCATCGAACACAAGTTTCAAAGAGTGAAATCTACAAATAATAAGAATCCACACAGACCAGTCATGTTAGCATCCTCAAAACATCTCCTTCCTCCATGGAGAGAACACCAAGATGTCAGCTCAATTTTTGTCAAAGTTCTGACACATAAATAGACAAACAGCCTCCTGTGTTCTGGCTAATTTGCGGAAACACAACTGCGCCCCTACCTACGCCTGTTTCTGTTTATGCAGCCTGGAAAGTAAGGATGCAATAATTGTTACATATCACACAGAGCAAAGTATTAAGGATCAGTGACTTTTATTAATTGAACTAGGGCTTGATAATTTGAGCAATTTATCTGATTAGCATTTTATTTGTAGTTCTGACCATTTCCACTAGAGGGCTTCTTATTCTTTATTTTTAATATGTTTTTATCTTTAAGGTTTGTAATCTAATTTCTTATATAAAAAGGAGATCAACAAATTGATGGATGGTATCGCCTTGCGCAAATGTGATGGACAGTAAAGAGAAGTGCAAAATAGAATTCGATTTATAACTTTAACATTCAATGCACTGGCACTGAAAAAAATATAACTTTTAGATCTGTTTCAGGTGCACATTAAATGGCACCAATATTGCAAGTAACACAAAGCATAAGTACAGCATTAAACATGAGATCATGTTATTGTTACTCTTCATGTTAAAAGTTTAAGAGCTAATTTAATACAGATGGACAGCAAGAAAAAAAAAGACTTTCTGAAAGTTTCTGACTTTCCAGATTGCTGATTAAAAATTAATATGGATCAAGTCACTAAGTCAGACACTGGGGTTTTGTAAAAGCGCAATGTAACAACAGCAGCTGTTGGAAAATTCCAACACACTTTGATAACTGTTATAAAATTGTTTAATGACCCATAGCTCTGTTGTAATCAGATGTCTCATTTATTTTATTCCTGCATTTTCTGTCATAAAATATGTTGGATGTTGGAAGCATCACCATTATGAGTTTAGTTTGAAAATATAGATCTTGTGCATAGAGAGTATCAATGCAAATTTCTGCAAATGGCTCCATTATACTTGATGTATAACCATTTACTAGTAATAGGAATAAAAGTAAGCCAAAAGTTAAGATAGCAGTTAAATTAAATGACCATTTTGGATCTAACAGTCAAATTAGGCTTAAAGAAAATCGAAAGTGGCTTCAAGCAACAGCAGACTACAAAAACTGCCTCGTTTAATTTATATTCTGATCGCACTGATTTAGGCAATCGTTGCTAAGGTGGTAGAGTCCTTACTTTGGAATTGGTGATATTAGGGAGATAATAATCTAATTCTTAATCACGGCCCAACAAAACTTCACAAGAAAGTGTGGATATTGATTGGAGGCAGAACTGGGCTGAATTGAATGGACACTCTCTGGTCAAAAGCCAGCCACCACTAACAATTTTGGTTTATAAATGAGGCATGGCACCTACAGTGAATAGCTGAAGGGCTGCCAACCCTCATGGACCTGCACCTGAGCATGAATCACTGCCTTCAGAAGAGAGAAAAAAAATTGGCGAAAAAAGCAAAGGGGCCAATTGAGATTAAGTGAAAGAACGTTTATTTCAATTAGCAAATTACTGCAATTGACAGCTGCTGATAGGCAAGCATAAATTTACCTCCTTGACTGTAAAACAGAACATTACCAAAAGGTGTTATGGAAAGATTTTTAAAAAACTTTGAAGCTTACTTAGGCTTGAAATATAATTGTTATGTAAAGGGTATTTCCTCTAACAATCCAGCCATTGCTTTTCTGCAATTTGCTGTTGGATTATGCTCTCAGTCAATAGAACAACAGGACACACCACCTAACAAATGGCACTCTTGATTGCTATCCGTTGATACTTGGTGAAAAAGTTAACACATGAAGAACGATATCCAGCCTGGCCTTGATTAAGTAAACTGCTAACATGCACTCTCTGGGCTTACAGCAGCCACGTTCATGAGTTTTAGACTTTAGACTTTAGAGATAGAGTTTTCAGGAAGCAATCTGTGAATGTGGACCCAATTTTTCCAGGGAATGAGAAGAAACATTTGAATAAAAATAATATCCACTACAGTTTGGGGCAGAATTAAAGCAAGTGATGAAAGTACCAATGAAACAGCTTCCAATGATTTGGATCACTCGACCACTAAACACCTTGAGGTCAGGTAAAATACAGGAAAGCCTAGGGCCAGGTAAAATATAGCTTCAACCTCTGAAGACTAATGTGTGAACCAACAACCACCATCCCATATGGGTGGGATCATCACCTTGGTGCTAATTGTGGGCACATGCCCAAAGGGAACAACATGGGTCCTGCAAACTGGTTTCTTCTATCACACCAATAGCCAGAAGCTTGATTAAACTTTCACCCCATCAGTCTGGCGAGATTCAAGCACAGAAGTTGAACCATTGCTCCACCCAGTCACTGCCTAATGTTTCTCAGACCATTCAAAGTTTTCATTAATAACCTTTGGTAGACTTGGTGTATTTTTCAGATATTTTCTCTCTGGTGCCTGAGATCATATGTGTTTATGAGAGATGAGGGATTGATGGGCTGAACGGCTTTGCCTCATTTTCTATCTTCCTTACTATCGTGTGTCTGAATCCTTCTGATGGAGATTTTCTCACTTGCATAAGTGACATTAAAAATGAATTTGCACTTATTCAAACATTATTCTTCCTTGAAAGTTCAGGGCAGTGGAACATTGGGTAGCATGCAAGGATGGAGCAGATTGAATGGACTCCTTCAAAGCCGCCACATTTTGTGATGCTTTTGAACTGTGATTCACAAATTTTTGAAATTATTTTTTAAATTACAAGCAATATTTCTGACATTTGGAAAAGAAAGCAATGCTCCGACTTTTACACCATATGTTATGGTGTATATGTTATAATACGGATGATTTAAATACATTGTAAAATAAATAAAGGGCACTGGTCTCAGAGGGAGCTATTTTAGGATTTTCTTGAGACTGGTAAGAAAAATGAGTAAAATCAGCCTGTGTACATTTCAGGTTTATTGTTATGAAGCGTCTGCCCTTCCCAAGAGTAAAACCCCCCATTAATTGCTTGTGTAACAGAGGAAACTGTGTAGGTCGCACTTTAATACAGGAGCATTTATCCTGACACTCAGAGACACAGCTGCAGGTCAGGATTCTAACCAATCCTAAGAGGACAAGGGAAACTAAGATAATGAAATTTCTTCATGTATAAAATCCCTAATCAAAAAGCCGGTGGTGTCATCTTGTAGTGCAAAGACTGCAACTTAAAATTAATATACAACAGATCCTTTGGCAAAATGAACAGGCCCCTGTTGCCTGTATGATTCTCAGTTGCAGCAGCAATACCAAGCCTAAAACAATATAATGGCCGGTATGCTGACTGCCTGCCTTAAAATCATCTGCTATTCATTGGAATTGTCTGTGTGCCAGTTCGTTGGCTTACAGATCATTGTAAAATGATGCACTAAACCAATTCAGAATCCTATGCCTACATAACTACGTTTATTCAATTTAGTAATTTTTCCCCCTCTTATATGTATATATCTAAATTTGGCAGCTTCACGGGAATGATTACAGAATTTGCCACCACAGAGAGCATGATGATCCACTTGTAGATATGCGCGACCACTGGGAATGTGCTAAGGGATGTGAACAGCCACTTACCAACTTTCCTTAACCATACACAAATTGCTTTGGAATAGCTATCTAAATATTTGCAAACGTATTTAGCGTCCATAAGATTTGCCAGTGATCCCAAAGTGTTTGCCTTTTGTTGTAAATTGCAATTTTACAACTTCATGCTTGTGATCTATCTCGGCAAAGCTCCACTGGCACTCTGTATTGGCCCCAACAGAC
>NC_135968.1:37809804-37922304 GCF_053455715.1 Rhinoraja longicauda
TTTAAAATCTGAAATGTAATATTCTTCTTCGGTTTTAAACTTTCATTGTGTTCTTCATTGTATCAAAATCATCACAGTGATTTCTACATATTATTGTGTAAATACATTCAGGCAGCCCTCAGTAAATAAAACAAAGACTGACAGGCAGGGAACAGGGAATTTCCTTTCTTACCAATTAGACTAGCCTTAGGCAGTACTTTTAAGAGGAGATAAATCCTGCAAATCACCAAAATGATCCTGTCACATGCACCAAATATTATAATCATACGGCAGCACACTTTGTACAGTTTGCTTTATTTTAATGAGTTGGGTGAAATTTCATCATAGGATCTCCCAGTTCAGAATTATTGATTGACAGCCGAGACCATTCCCAACTATAGATTTCCACCCAGTAAAACAAGGAGATTATCCATTTGAGTTGAATAGGTTCTCCCTGATTTTGTTTTGTCTTTATGCAAAATTTAGTTCTATTGGTAATGAATTACCATTAAGTACCATTAATGAAGGACAGAAAACAATAACACTCTTACTTTCACGTTAATTGTGCTAGAAGATAGATAGCAGTTCCTCTTCAAAGGCATGCATTATTTCAGTATGTCCTTATACCATTTCTCTTTTACCGTACATATGAAAGGTTACATTTGGTATAAATCTGGTTGATCTGATTTCAACTCAGCATTTTCTGGTGTTTGTGCAGTCCCTTCACCCAAAGCAGTGCATGTGGTGGATAGCATCAAATTACTCAGTGAACATAGAGCAGGCCCGAAAACCAATGGGAGTTTGAATCGGGCTATTTACGTGAATCAGATGCACATCATCTGATTCACAGCTGGTTCAAAAACTGGCATCAGGAAATGGGCACTTTTACTAAGCAGTACCTGTGGGTAAATAAATTTACACCATTTACAATATATTTTTTTAATTTGGAACAGATGCAAATTTGGTACGAAATAGAATTAGCAGCTGCCGTGTGGCAGGGTATCGGGCAATCATCACCGGTCTGCTTCTGCTTTTTGCACAGTGTTTTACGAGATTGGAAGGAAATGTATGACAGAAACCCTAGTAACCTGAGACCCTGGGTCAGTAATGTATTAAAACAAAACAAGACACACATGGCTTTTGCACTATGAAAGTTCACCAAAAAATGGGAGTCACAGGCAGAAAAATATAAAGAAGGTGGAACTAACAGTTGTAATTATAGCTCCGGTATGTGAGTCATCTGTTACTGAACACAGGCCTTGGCAAATTACTATAAATGCCAAGTCAGAACAACAGGGAAATAATTGAGAGCAGAATAAGACTATTTGCCAGCCAAGCAAACTACATTTATACAATTCCCATCTTTTTCCATCAGTTTTAATGAGCCCACTATTGGTACACTGGTCCATGAGCCAGGACAAGTTCTACCTGTTACAAGTTCTACCTGTAATATCTTAGCAGGAGATAAGTCTCGAATCACATCCTTACCACATGGTTACAAAAATTCTATCGCACAACTTTTATTAACTTTGTTTTGGAATATATTTGCAAAGAGAATCAAAATTATTCTCTTTAGGGTATAGTTAAAAAAAAGGCATATTTTTGTCACAATGATCAGACACAAGATCAGCACTCCATAACCAATGTGTACGAAGGAACTGTACATGCTGGTTTGAAAACGCTGGAGTAACTCAGCCAGTCAGACAACATCTCTGGAGAAAAAGATTAGGTGACATTTCGGGTCGAGGCCCTTCTTCAGGCTCTATAACCAATGATCATCTTACAAAGTAAAGTCAACATGATTGGCTACCTAGGGAAGACACAAGGTGCTGGGGTAACTCAGAACTGCCATTCAGAACAGTCAGCATAATCAGCAAAATCTGGGCCAGAAATCCTTCTGGATCTGCAGCACTCAATCGTGGTTGTGCACTACTTCCAAGATCCAATTCCACTGCATTCAATGGAATATTTAGCACCACCAACCTGGCATGAAGTTCTTGGCAGTTACATATAATTGTGGTAAAATGTTCTGCTGTAATAAATGATTTTCCTTTATTAAAGCATAAGGTCATATACAGTACAAGTCATTTCAATGGTTATTTTGGCGCTGTTAAATATGCCAGTTAGTCTTGCAAAGGTTGTCCTATACTTATAACCGATAGATTAAACAAATCTTGTCATGTTTTTCTGGCTTCTGTATGTTCAATACTTTATTTAGACATTTTGAATGCTTTTTCAGACGTTAATGTGAAAGTGGCAACATTTTTTAGCATATGATTGATTGCCTCACATGACAAATATCATCATCAGTTTCTGATAGTACCTGTGTTAAGTTCCAGTTGATTCAGATAAAGCATCAATTGAATGGGAAAAATATTCTAATTTACTATACCCCTGCTGTTAACCTTGCTGAAATCTACTTTCACACTGCAATGAACCACATATTATGGACCTGCCACTGTTAGATGTGAATAAAAGATTTCCCACATGGGGCAAGGTCTATAAAATCATTTCATGTACGAAAAAGGGGAAAAAAAATAGAATATCTACACAATAAAGAGAGTTCATTACTCCAAAGAAATTAAAACATACTTTAGCAACTAACTCATTAGTTTGGCTTGTTTCTTACACCCACTTTTATGAATTGTTTCCCATTTTATTCCAGAATTAATGCTGATCCATGGCACAAATCAAATTTTGAAATTATGTAGCAGAGACAATAAATTTGGCCTTATGACGCTTAAAGAAGAATCCCGGTGGGAGTCATTGAGTGAATCTGCAGGGATAGAGAGGTGGCAGTCAAGCTGCTCTTTATCATGACAGATCTCCTTTACACACTAATTTTCTTGTTAAAGAAGAGGGAATAGAGTTAAATCCTAAGAAATCCTTTTACTGTTAGTTTGACTTGGCAGCTGGAAAGAAAGAGCTTTCATCATGGATTCCAACTGTCTCCATTGAGGTTCTGATACAAGCGAGGATCCACCATTGAGAAGCAACACTCTTATCCCTCTCTCAAAGAAAATTGAATTCATAGAGCACCTGCCCACATAACTTTGTTCAGATTCAGAGCATTTTATTGCCACAAACAGACATTTCCCCAGATTACAATTTATGTTGTATTAACTGTCAAGTGTACTTTTGAGAAATATAGATAACAATTCAGATGCAATCGATGAATAGTGACAGTCGATTTTATAGCTTAATAGGACACAAGAAAAAAATGTGGGACCAACACTTGAGGAATATATTTGCCTCCCTTAATATTCTTTGTGAATTTTATTTTTAATGGATACAACTCATCCAAATAATTGTGGAATTTATAGCGTTTTACACTGAAGAAAAATTGGTAGCCTTAAGATCTATTTTATCATTAGCATTATAACCAGACTAATAATTTTACAATAACATTCTTGAAGTTCAATATTTTAGGAATGGCTGAAATCATGTTCCTCTCCTCCTAATCGTACGTTTGATTTTTGCCTAGCGCCACCTCCCAGTTCTACCTAAGAGACCTGGTCAACCTAAGCGTCTGCCAAAGGTATTTTAAGTACAATACACAATAGCCATACCACTGGCGCCATCCACCATCATCTGGATCTTATGAAGGTACTCTCTACTTTACACGAGGCCAGCGTGAATTGACACCACTGACTTTTCTCCCCTTATGCAATATTTCTCCTCTTAACACCTCTGCAGATTGCCTGATTGAGATTCAGAGGTCTGGCCTTTCCACAGCATCCTGTTCTAAGGTACTAATGAGGTGGGCTGGCGAAGCTAGCTCCTGCTCATGCTTCTTTTAAGGAATTTATTCTGCCTCAGACAAGTATGTTCTCCGATTTTATTTTTGAACACGCTTTTTTGCATAAGTGAGATAATGCGAACTGACAGAGTTCAGTTTGCATGGAATGACCCCGTTCTTGAATTTCATGAAAATATAAAGTTTTACTTAAGCTGTTGCTTAAAGCAGCAACTCACTAACGTTAAACATAGGAGTTCAGTGACGCATTCTGGGTTTTTTTCTTATGGAAATTGGTCAAAGATATTTGAAACATATTTCCCAGATTTTTGAAAAAAGAACACGCTTCTGACATCATGAAAAAGGAAGCATGTAGCCCCAGCTTGTGTTGCCGATCATGCCTGTCATTTTTGGCAGAAGGCTTTCTGTCAAAATGTCCACTTTAATCTCGGGATTTTAAATTGCTGGATTTAATGTTGCAGCCATTTGCTGTACAAAGTGAAACTAACATGACACCTTACGTGAAAGAAAAACCTTGCGTAGGAAAAGTATTTTAAACCAACTCCAGCGTAAAACTTTTCTTTCCACTCACTCTGCAGCTTGGGTTCTAGGACGCCGAGCAAATTCAAACCCACCAGCTCGATCAAAATGAAATGATGGAAGTTACCGCAGTTTAAATTTATCCATACTTCTTACTTATGGCACGATTGATTTTCTTTCAGAGTGCTCAAATAAGGGATTGTCTTCCTTATCACTGTGGTACCAGCTAATGTATACAGCCTTGGCTAGTCTGGGAATGGCAAGAGGTTGACATGTGGAACTTCAACTGAAATGAATACGGATGAAATTTGAAAGTGCAATTTTCCATCCGTCAGTCACTTTTGAAAGGGACAACTTAACCACCAATCAGAAAGGTCTTTTGTGGGGTCATCTTCATTCAGGGTTACTTTTGATAGGGAATCTAACATTATTAGGTGACATATTATGTTTCCATAAGATAATTTCTGTTAAACTATTTGTGCAGCATGGATTGTCCCTGTTATGTCTTCATTGGCAATTAGTATTGACCACACAATATTAAAGACAAACAAAATAAAACTTGGAGATGTTACAAAATAAGCCCGAAAATAATGGGATTGCTAACATTGTATCCCCAGCTCACTTCAGGAAAAAAAATGTGCAGTACTTTGGTATTAATAATGTATAGACACCAAAACCCATTTTGACCGTGGCTTTAAGATGCTCCAAAATACAGCCAATTAAGGTTTATTTAATTATTAAGGTTGAATAAATAACAGTGAAACATGTTAAAAATCTTTCAGTTTCAGTCAATCATAATAAAAAATTAATGAGACTGGATAGAGAGCCATAAAAACTGATAGGCTGCAATCGTGAATTATAAATTGGTATTGATTTTTTTTCTTAGCAATAACGCTCTCAGGTAATCGTATGTTGCCACATGTAAAGTGCACTTTCCTGGTTGAGTCTAATATTGGCTATCAAATATAGATGAGAAGGATGCATTTGTGACACATCAGATTTCCAAAACAAAAAGCACAATACAATCGGAGGAATAATAAGGGCACAAAACATAGAATCCCAGGGAGTTTATGGAAGCAGAAAGAGATCCCACTGTGCAGTGCATTCTTAAGACACAGTTACCTTATTCTTTTCCTGTCAGGGCTTTTGTGATATGTTACCTTGTTAGCATCAGTGGGAAAAACATAAATATTTTTTATTATTTGTGAATCTCAACCTGTCTTGTTAATAGACAGGCCACACAGAGTCAAAACCATATTATATGGCATCGGGCAGATACAATAACTCAAAAGATGTCACTTTCCTACCACTTTGCTCTATTAATTCTAAACCCTAAAAATTGTGAGGGAATTTCCTGTGTTCTGTTTAATGAAGGAGTACAGAAACAAATAGGACATTTCCCTAGGCAACCTCAGATAAAGTGGACAATTACTATTGGCATTCTACATGTAAATATTTAACACTTCACAGCTAGTTTGCACCTAAATGCCCATTAGATGTTGCTACAAGCCTGGACACCATTTCCCAACAGGGCCACATCAGCCTTCATCTGCAATGTTTATTGGATTACAACAAATACAAATCTCGTTTTAAAATGGGACTGGGGGAAAAAAAACTGGTTAACCAAGTGAGGTGATGTCCAGGCAAACATCTTAGTAGACGACAAACAGTCAACTGTTCGAAGTAAATTTGAACAAAAACAATGTTTATGAGAAAACTCCTCTTTGTCAGGGTAATTGATAAGCCTCTGTTGCAGTTCATTACCCTGACAGATCAGGCTTAACGATTTAGACAAAGAAGTGGATGTTTGGTAAAATATGTTAATTATACTCAAGCATGTCTACTTGCTCTAATTAATCTTTTTTTCATACTTTGGAGGAGTTAGAATTTTATTTTAATGAAATTGAAATAGCAAATGCGACATGTTGCAAAAACTATGACTCTCTGGCAATTGAGGCTGACAAGAGCATAAATACACTTAAAGGTCTACCTCGGTACTGATGTATAAATCAAAGCAATTATTTCAATTAACCAAAACAATTGTGCCATAAGTCCACTTTTGTATGTAGAACTGTTATTTATAGTTTGTGTTGCCTTCCATAAGAATTCCATTGAGACAGAGTGACATCACGTTGGACTTGCAAATGAAGACCACAGGAACTGAGAGACACAATAGACTGCAGATGCCAGAACCTGCATTAAGGTGCAAACCTCTGCTCTCACTTCAGGACTTAATGATCTCAACCAGAAACGTCTATTATCCCTCTACCCTCACAGATGCTGCTGGACCCGGTGAGTTTCTCCAGCAGTTTGGTTTTGCCTTCGAAACTTAAATCCACTTTGAAATCCTTTCCCAACTGGATATATCTCACCATATCTTTTTAAAGCCTTTTCCTATTACTTCATTTTTCAATTCATGTTCAAAAGATAGCTCTTTTTTTTCGTATTCACAAAGAATAAGAGGCAACTTTTGCAACCATATTAGAATCCAACTCTTATACGACTTATAAAGTAGGTTTATTTTTCAACAAAATGTAATTTTCAGCCACAGATTTGTCCACACTTTAAAAAAATAATTTCCCCATAATTATCTTTTTCAGTATATATACTTGTTTGCCCTGAAATGTAATAATAAAATACAACTGTGCATGTTCTTTCTCCAGGATTCCTTTAGTCCAATTTGGCCTAAGTGCATATTGCTGTGCTGAACCTGAGACCTCTAGCTACGACCTCGACGCATGTATATTTAATGGGCCAGCAGTTGGCAAGGGTGTTGCTCTGATCAAGATTTGAAGAAGTAGCTTTGAACACTCCTGTGTATTGCTGCATGCACAGCCCCAAGCTGCTACTACCAGATGTAGACCAATGCATCACAGTTTTTAAGTAATGTCCAACACACCTTATGTTCTGGAAAGGACAAACCCATAAAAGCGTCTAATTTGCTTAAATATAGCGTAACAAAGCTATGCTTCATGTGAAAACTGATGATAATTTGTAATCCGAACCCTATTCTTCGCCCTATTTGTTTGTAGAAATAGTATTGACTGCAAATGCTGGTTTGCTCAACAGCACTCTGTGTTACACACTCATCAGACTAATAGAATGCGAACAAATGTTGCTCTTAATTTCTCAGGAGTACCTGTTCTCGTTGACATGTCCCCTGTGCCTTTACATCTGGGGTTACCAAAGGATACAACTGCTTCTAACTGCACGAGGACATTCAAATAAAATGCAGCAAAAACACAAGCTTAACATTAGTGCCATTTAACTGCTTTCTTTCCTCAAACAGGCAGTTAAAATTGCTTTCTAAATTGGTACAGCGGTCACCTTGTCAATGATATCAACCCTTCAGGTTCTTTCTTGGGTACCTGACTAACTGAAGTACTGCTTTGACTACTCACTACCACCAGTCCTTTGTACGTCTCTGTAAACCACCCCAGAACCAAAAAATCCTCCCTTCCTGCACTGACCTCTCTGTTCTGGAAACAATTACTCCTAGAAGGCCTGTCAATATCATTATTTTTACAAGAAATCAATACGACTCACAGAGTTAATGGGGGATTCAGGCAGCCGCCGTTTACCTTCTCACTGTCAGTAGTGCAGCAGGCCATGCTCGAGCACAGATGACAGATTCGCCCAGACACCAAGCAGACAGTAAGCAATGGGTAAAAAAGAGAAATAGGCTGCAGGCAGGCGTGGAAAACGTCAGCTCTGCAGGCATTTATGCTCTAACAAGCCAAAGATGTCAGTATCTTGTAGTGTCCAGTTAGGAACAATGCAAACTTGAGAAGGTATTTGCACATACAGCTTTTTCATCAGGCTGTAATTTACCAAGCACCAGCACCAAAATGCTGCACGCCCGCAAATCATTTACTGTGTGGAATATGAGGGGGCTAAAAGTGTACGTGTACACTCCATCATCGTTTCACCATGTTCTTCCCTTGCAGATGGATTTGCAACAATCCAATGCTTTTTGCAAAGGATAAAATTATTATTCCTGGCTCGGTATGTAAAAATGAATGTGTTCCTCCCAGCCTAGTTAAACATTTCATTTACAGGATCAAGAGGACATGCCTCCGAGTGTCTGCAAAGCTGTTTTTTTTCCCTCAATGAAACCAATATGCAGTACAATTATTTAAAAATGTTGATCCCTAACCTCTTCTACATTTCCCATACTTTATATTACCACCCCCAGAAGCTGTGCCAGAAGCCCACTTGTCAGCAGCCTTGTGAACTATGTGATCATCTGGCATCGAGACATGTCTTCATACTAATTTTTCCCTGACCCAACCCCTATCCCTGTCCTATTCATCATCTACATACATGCTTGTCAGTGGCAAGCATGGATCGAGCACAGTACCGGCACATTTCTCTGAGTTGCCGTGGGTATCCGGTTATTCGAGATTTCACGCTCATTGTTTAACTTGGAGAAGAGAAATAAATAAATAAATGAGCGATCCCGAGGAGCAGACTGCAATTTCCGCAGCTTCGCTGTAAACGCGTGAGAAATAATGGGTTAAAGTAACAAATAAGACAGTGCCTGAGTAGGGTCAAATATTCCTAACCAAACATTCCCCGAGCTGAAATTACCGTAATTGATGACTCCACCACATGGTGGTGAACTGAGGATACTAAAGAGGAATCTTGGAGCTTCTCGCCTATATTCAACAGATTGGAATTTGTAACAGTGCCTCACATCATTAGCTCAGTCGTTCACAGCTTTCTTGGCCCTAATGCTAACCACATGCAGAACAGGGTTGATTACTGAGCCTCATAAAAAGGCACATTCTGATTGGAGGGTGTGAGATGGGAAGAAAAAGGGTCTCTGAGGGAAAAAACAACAAACAGATCCCATGTCCACAATGCAGAACTCAAAACATTTTTCATGCTTTGTGGTTTCACGAGAAGCAGCAAGCTGTTTAAAAAAAAAAAAAAATGCCTTGTCCAAATTGAACATTTGCTTGACATGATGGAAAAGTGAGTGCTATTTTCTGTTATATTGCCCTTATTCTACATTTACAAGAATTTTTTTTTTTTGCTGCTCCCAACTGATTTCACAGTGGTGAACTCCGTTTATGAATTATCTGACACATCTCCTGCAATTTTTCTGACAACAGTGCTCAGTGGAAATTTCAAGGCCCTCTTTCTGACAAGTAGAAATATCAATATTTGAATAAATTGTGGATTTTAAACTTCTCACTTCGATGCACTGGAGCTGGGAGACTGAATTTTTCTTTTACTGGGTCTAATCCCCTTGAGCCTAAAGAAAGAAATCTGTATGCAGCATTTCATTACAAGAAAGCTGCACTGAGTGACATTTGAAGCACACATCTAAGTCGAGCTGATGAAGTTTACTTCCTTCAAACAACAAATAGCATCTTTGTATTATTTCCCCTTCTCAAGAAAAAGTGAAAGCATGATGGCTAGCAAAAAACAGAAATGTTGATTCACAAATTGACAGGTCAATCTTTAAACAAATGTGTTTCTTTGGGAAAAAGTGCAGCTTTGTTCTTTGCTGAGCATTTTTTTTTTGCCTGGCAGAAAAATTCCAAAGCTGATTAGAAGGAACTTGTTAGGATCCTGTCTCAGACACGCTGACTCCACGTTTTAACAACCGCGCAAACTAAACAACATAAAGATAACAAAACATTGTCATTACTTTTTATGGGTGCTGTGGATGTCAATCAATACACAGCATTAGGAATATATAAAAAAAACACCAGTGTGGCGCTGAGAAATGTATTTGATTTATTCATTGGGAAAGCAACACAATGATTAACAGTGCAAAATTAATTACGACTATTCTGTACCTGCTAAAGATGAGAATGCACAGATTAAATGTTTTATTAACTGTTGGGATATCCAGCAAATGAAAGAAATGGACAGGGTAACAAATCATAAGTAAGTATTAAAAAACTATTGACAGTGTGGCCTGATTGTGGGCCTTATTGCATCCTCAAGTAAACCTTCTTTGACAGCACCACTTCTACCTCTGCTGCCCTCAACCTCTTGTCTTATCCATCGAAACCCTGATGATAGTCTGTTGGTTGTCTTGTTTTGCAGGATTCCCTCTGTAACAGTGCCATAGATCTGATAGTGCCACTTAACAATAGATTGGCCTATTCCTCTTTTTTTTAAGGTAAATAACCGACCTGCACAGTTTCAACAGCACAAGAACCTCAAGAGAACAGATTTTCAGCTTGTGTCTCATCTTTTGTTTATCCGCACAACTCTATACTGCCCATAAATAATTCCGCTTTAATGGGTTTCCAAATTCGGTAATCCATTGAAACTGATCAGCTAAATCTGAGACAAAGCACTCTAAATAAAACAATTCAGTACATTTTTATATAAATTACTTTATTCTACTAAAAGCAATGTTCTTTCATCTGAACTTGTTTAGCAACCAATAGTGTTTGTGTGAACTGCTTTCTTTTAGACCGATTGCAAATCATATTATCCTGCTCACAAAACCCAGCCCATCATCTATAACTAAGGCCGACATACTCCGCCTGCTCCCTGTTTTAATTTTTAGCATGTTCTGGTGTGGTAATAATGCTCTGATGCATTTCACTCTTGACTGGATACAGTGAGATTGCTAATCAGGATTACTTGATTCAGTCAACACTAATTTCAATAAAAGGACAAAAAAATTATCATAAATATAGAGAAAGTGCTGTGGGTAGTGACAGGTGATTAAAATCTCATTCATTTGGAATCAGACTGATTCATGGTGGTCAGATAAGGAAAGTCTTCATATCAACAGCAGATGATTATCATCGGACTCGTTCTGAGTCATTTCTGATTGCACATGCACATGCAAATTGGTATAAAGTAGACTCATGAACAACACATCATCAAATCAGAGGATGAAGTCTTCCAGATGGGCACATTGTTCAAATTATTTTTTTCCTGCAATGGGATCTGTGGTACAACTAATCCTAATTTGCCACACCAGCGAAAAGGGTAAAGACTTTTTGTTCAAAACCAAATCCTGTAAGTTCTCACCATGTCGCGACGTTTATATAAGCTGAGGGACCTGTGTGTAAATGTGCCATTGGCAAGAAAGTTCCAGATTTTACCACAGATATGTGCCCACTTGCCGAGGCTTTAAATGGGCAATTGAGTCCTGCAGAAATGGAATAGGTGACGTTTCGGGTCGAGACCCTTCTTCAGACTCTCCTCGACCCGAAACATCACCTGTTCCTTTTCTCCAGAGATGCTGTCTGACCTGCTGAGTTACTCCAGTTTTTTGTGTCTATCTTCGGTTTAAACCAGCATTTACTCAATTCCTTCCCACACAATTAAATCCTGCACCAAGCCTTGTCGGTCCTGAGATAGGTAGAGGAAACTCAGCCCGTGCACCAGCTCATAGCTATTAAAGTGCTCCACGTTGGAGTGGTAAATGTATTGACACGGATAAGATCCCATGGCCACACAACCCATTAATACCCACGTGAAGGAACTGACTAGGATGGAAAACATTAAAAATAACAGAAATAAAAGTTTCTGACAGTTTACACAGTGTTGAAAGTGTGGGTTTCAATCATATCGCAATGTTCATTCTCTCATTTCAGTTATAGCAAGGAAAGAAGGAATGATTGAACAGGAAGGATAAAATAACGCAAAAACAGTAAATACAGGGATACCTTCCAGTGGGAAAAGAAAAAAAGATGGAAATCCTTTTTCACATGCTTTGTTAATATTGTTAATATTGTTAACCTGGTATTGTTAATACTAGGTTAATATTGGAAAAAGACAAACAAAGGCTTCTTTCCTATCCTCTTCTTGAGATAACCATCCAGATATGAGCAATGCTGCCATTAGACACATCCCATCACACTCATCCAGTAAAGAGTTTCACCCATCTTTCCAGCAATAATTCGCTTTGTAAGTGATTTCAAGATTTTTCAATATTATGAACCACCCTAAGTCCAAATATCTTTGATTATTTTCTGTTGAGGAGGTATCTGTTATTATCTTTAATTTACTATTCAGCATTTTCAACTAGTAATTTTTGCTTAATCTCAATGAATGTGGATTTATCTTTTTTGTCCCCATTTATTTTCTTAGATGGCCCTCAGAAGTCAAATGAGGACAAATGAGCATGTGATTTTTTACTCTAACTCTCCAATGATAGCAATTCTTGCTGCATTACCTCCAAATCTTGACTGCCTTCTTTGTGTTTGGATGATGGAAATTAAATGCAGTATTTAGAATTTGGATCTAACTACAGCAATGTATATTTTTGCCATCCCATCCTCTAACTTTGCCAGCAGTGTTATCTCACATTCCATTCATTTAGGTGATTGTTGCTCCTTGGTGCTTGGATAGTAAGATTCAAACTGATAAACACTTTCGAAGAGTCTTAAGAAGGGTTCCGACCTGAAACATCATCTGCTCCTTTTCTCCAGAGATGTTGCCTGACCTGCTGAGTTGCACCAGCACGTTGTGTCTAAAGAAACATAGAAAATAGGTGCAGGAGTAGGCCATTTGGCCCTTCGAGCCAGCACCACCATTCAATATGATCATGGATGATCATCTAAAATCAGTAGCCCTTTCCTGCTTTTTCCCCATATCCCTTGATTCCTTTAGCCCTAAGAGTTAAATCTACCTCTCTCTTGAAAACATCCAGTGAATTGGCCTCCACTGCGTTCTGTGGCAGAGAGAATTCCACAGATATCTCGTATTAACCAGCATCTGCAGTTCCTTCCAACACAAACACTTTCAGACCCTGTATAATCAAAATGGAGCATGTATGCCTTTTTTCCCTTTTGCCGTGATACAGTCTACCCTCGTTATTATGGACCTCTTTATAACGGATTTCAGTTATAGCAGACAAAATCTGTCATAACCTCACTTTCAATAGTGGGATCAGAGATGGACATTTTCCATGGGATATGATCAGTGGTCCCGGAATGGACAGGGACCATGTGATCCCAGAGACAGAGCAACAGAACGGATCCTGAACTAAAACTAGGAAGATCTGGAAACACTCAGCAGGTTAGGCAGTGTCTTTGAAAGGAGAAACGGGATTAACGTTTAAAGTCAATGTCCTTTCACCCTGAACTCTGGGCGGGCAGTTGGTCGAGGAAGTCTCACTTAGAGCAGGATAGGGTTTCCTCACCCACCGCACCAACGCTCTAGATCTCCTACTTTGCTCTCAATCTCTGAATGCGGGATTCAGCAACAGGGGCAGAGGTTGTTGCCGTTCCCCAGTTGCGCTGGACAGGGAGGTGCTAGGCGGCCTACTTGGGCCACTGTGCTCCGTGTGGTGAGGGAGGTCCCACTGGGATGGGGCGCCAGGATTCTGACCCACCTCCTGGGCAGAGAAGTCAATGGGGCAAAAAAAACCTTACTTGGTTATAGTGGACAATCGGCAATAACGGACATCAACCCCTCCCTCCCCCCATTATGGCCTGGTTTAATGACGGTTATCTGTATATAAATATTCACCGTCTACCGCTATTAACCTCTCCATATTCCATCCAGCTCATCTACCTTTTCCTATTTGTCATGGCAGACATATGTGACCAATTTGAATTGTGTTGTTGAATCTAGATGGTGAAATCAGATTAAAGATATTAAGGATCCCAGCACAAAACTCAGATTTTTCCTTTACCGCATCGAGATTTTCCTGCAAGGATCAAGTACGAGGATATGAAAAGTGAAAAAAATATATGACAAACTAAAAAGCTCTCAAATTCATAAAGGCCTTGACACAATAGATCAAAGTGGAGATGGTTTCCCATGGCTGAAGAGTGAAGAACCTACAGCATTTAGGACTTAAATGGAGAGGAATTTCTTCACATAGATGGTGGTGAATCTTTGGAATTTTCTACCCTCTACAGCTGTGCAAGTTGTTTTGTTCATTCAAGAGAGAGATCAATAGGTTTCTGAGCTTTAAGGAAATCAAGAGACATGGGAATAATGTTGAAAAATGGTGCTAAAGCAAAAGATCGGTGATACATATTGGAAAAGGCTCAAAGGGCTCCATTGCCTGCTCTTGTTCCACTTTCTTATTTAAATACAGTTCTCCTGTCAATGAAAACATTATTTCTATTTTCCCTTTCTTTTCTCGGAGATTTACTCCACTCAAGGATTTCAAGCAAAACGTGGATCCCTCTTCCACATCTTAGATTGCAATGCCAAATTGCACGTTTGAACCCAGTGCTAAATTTAGGCTAGGTTCTCCCCACTACGGACTCAACTCTACTGATCGAAAATTGAGCTTCACTCATTTAGCTGGTAATTCCATTGGTCATTTATTTTAGCTCTAATCTACTCCACACAGCTGCAGCAAGATCATCACTTGGTACCTTCCCACGGATTGCCCTGGGAATGGCGCCAAATGATGCCTTTAATAGTGAATGAGATAATGGTTCCAAATCACAAAATGCTGGATTTGAAGTGCTTAGACCCAGTTCTCCAACAGCACTTAAAACTGGATACAAAATGAGCATTTGGGCATCAAGAAAGGTATTCGAAGATAATATATTTTAGGTTTGCTTATTTTATCAATTTTCCTGCTCATGATAGAGCATATGTTTAAGTTATAGGTTCTGTTTATAGGGGACAGATTAAATAAAATCCTAAAGGGCATTATAGGTTTTTTCTCTTTGTCCAAAATATCAATTGTAATTGATTTATGGATTATGGATCAAGTGTTTCTTTCCCCTTTAACATTATGCTATAAATGAATTCCAGGCAAGCTAAGTCAAGGAAGACCTAACATGGTCAAATTTAATTAATTAATATTAGTCCTGTGTTCAGCTGGAGGGTATTGGTTAATCTGCATTTCCATCAGTTTTACAATTGACCAGAAATTTTCACACCAGAACTATGGAGAACGATCACAGCTCTGCAAAAACATATTGTAGGCAGGTTGGAAATTCTCCAGGGTGTATATGTTAACCATTTGATCTGTTACGGAAAAAAATAGTAATAAGGAACAACAAATTTGCCCTGCCTTCCCAGTACATTTATATTACCATTCTGTAAAAATCCCAGAATTTAGTAAATTCTGGATGAAAATTGATTAGTGCTTACTGCAGTCATTTATTTGAGTATTTTTTAAAACACATTTTATGCTTCTGCTCATAAGTGAGATTATCTCGTGTAACCAAGAAAGGAGATTATCAATTAATCTAAACTCAAATATTGTGAAGGTCACAGGGGTCATGCCCATCCACCAAAATAAGAGATAAATTTGACTTTTTAACTCAATTCCCTTCAGGAAAAACATAATTAATGAGTCATTTTCAATCAAGAAAAATCTCTGCTTACGATGAATAGGGCTTGAGATTTGATGGAATATTTGATGGAATACAGAAGACAAATAAAATCTGTATTTCTTTCATTCAGTTCTAAATCACCTACTAAGTCCATTTATTTTTGCCAAATAATGAATTACAGCGACATTATTTTAACCTAGGGAGATTAGTATAAATTAATAATAACCAAAACACAGTTTTACCATAATGTTACATGGTTTAAAAAGTTGTTCGGGAAGATTTTTAAATTAACTGTGCAATCAAACACAGTAGCAATGCCCGTGTCAAAGTGCAAGTCAATATCTTAGTTAGAAGTTGTCCAATAGAAATGAATAACAGCAGCTGAAGCTAAGGGAAACACACTTGAAGCAGAGGATCTGGCTTGTGTTCCAAGCAATTAAAGTCTGGTGAATCAATGGGGAGAAAGCAATGCAAGATTTTATTTAGTGTGGTCATGGCTCATAAAGTCAACCTGTTGAAGGGCAGAGGAATGGAGATACTTGGGGTAGCAGGCAGTAAAAAAACCATTTTATACTGTCTGGATTCCTTCAGATGCAGGAAGAACTGAAGCTGGAGTGACCCCCACCAGTTCTAACATTTAGAGCAGATAATGTTCAATTCCCTGCAGCGTCTACATCTGATAACCCAATTATCCCCAATCTATTTTTCACAGCCTTTTTGCAGCTCTCCGCTTACAAACAAATGCATTCTTTTCTTGCAGAATGATGGTCTCAATTATTCTGACTATTTTTAACGCTGCTATCATGTGGCAAAACAAAAGAGTGCCGAATCTTAAATAAATCATTTTCAACATACCTACTGACTCCTTAATCAATGCATGCTTATGGCAAAATTCTACTCCAGCTTTCTTTCTGTCGCTGCTATTTAAAATATGTAAGCTATTTGTAATATGAATATCTTTACACAGAAAAGCTTGTTCTACTTATTTTTGACTTTCTAATTAAAGGCCCATCTCTAGCCATTATGTTTTCGTGAGGCAAGGAGTGGTTAGGAATTTCTAATTCGGACTTGGTGATAGCTATCAAATCCCAAGCAGACAAATTACATTTACATTATACACTTAACCACCCAATCATAAAACATCAGGAGTTTAATCTGAACAGGAAAGATGCCGGAGAAAATAGACTGCAGCCAGAGTACATCACCTTCCAGCGGTCTTCTGAGTTAATAGTAGAAATGAATCCCATCACATAAAAATAGGGAACCAGAAGGTGAGCAGAAAGAAACAACTATTAAAGTGAAGTTTAACTTCCTGGCTCATAGGTTCAGCCACAATTCTCTAAACATACTGTGTCCCTCTAAACTGCAAATCAAAATCACATCAAATTTGTTGATCCATAGTTGATCTTCCTTCTATTTCATAACTGTCATGAAGTAATGTTGTATTTATGTTTCAAGTTGGATTCGCTCTGGTCTGGCAGAACCAGAGTATCAAAATCAAGCCATACATGCATTCAAGGCAGATGAGTGCAATGATATGTCATATACCAGTGATTCGCATCAGTTCAGACATTAAAGAAGCATTGCAGACTGCTGAAGGTAAGGGCACCTTCCTTTTCCTTTCTGTGGGTAGTGCATTTTAAAATCCTGAAACCGAACCACAGGGCTCCCTTACATATAATAGAAACAGACATGTCATTTTTCTGAGATACACAGACGTGTACCTTGTTTACCCATTCCCCTGGAAGTAATAACTTATGCTGGGATGATGTTCCATAAACATCGGTGCCATGTGGAAATAGGGCCTTTGGTCTGTGCCAAACATCAACCACCCCATTTACGCTAATCCCACTTGTTATTCTCACCACATTTTCATCAACTCCTTCCAGACATTGCTCACCTGGGCCAATTAACCTGCCAACAAAGATCTCTGGAATGTTGGAGGAAACCAGAATACCTAGAAGAAATCTACATGGTCCAAAATATGTGCAAACTCCACACAGACAGCGCCCAAGGTCAGGATTGAACCTCTGGTGGTGTGTGGCAGCAGTTCCACTAGCTGTTCCACTGCCAGCCACTATGGCGCCCTTCTGTTACTTTACTGAAAAGGTCATATTTAATGTTTGAGCATTGACATGGAGTCTCATGAGATTATTTCACTCTGGGCCATTTTTGTCAGATTCAATCCTGTTCTCACCCGGTAATGAATCTTGAAATTTTTCCAATACAGGGATTGGAAAGGAAATAGAAGCCATGGACTCATTTCCTATCCCACCAGCACCAATGAGAATGATTGCGGCCCTGATTAAGATCGCATTCTAATAATTCACTGAGGGACATATTCAATTTGGTGCGAGGATTTTTCCCTAATGATCAGTTTCATTTTATATTAATGAATTTATGATGTAATTTGCAAATTACAGAAAGGTTTGTCTGCTGGTTTTGTCCTCTCCAAGAAAATCAGGCGGACAGGTTCATTCTTGTACAATATCAATGCAATTTTTGGAATATTTGGCGTAAAGAACATAAACGTTGGTTGAAGGAAAAAACACTGCAGATGCTGGCTTAAATCGAAGGTAGACACAAAATGCTGGAGTAACTCAACGGGTCAGGCAGCATCTCGGAAGAGAACGAATGGGTGACGTTTCAGGCCGAGACCCTTCTTCAGACTGATGTCACCCTCGTCTCTCCACCGCCCACCAGCGGGCCACAGCCATCACCCCACCCGAGTCCCAGACTCAGCACCGGTCCCTCAGACCCCATGAGGCAGAGTCCAACAGCCCTTTAATAACTAATAACCAATAAAGATTGGTTGCCCTGTTTTCCAAATGCAGCTCCACATTTACTGGAGTCTCATTTATGCATGACGAATGAACAGTTTTAACCAAAGATACTAGAGGAACAAGATAGGCCACTCGACCCTAAAAACCATAGTATGTCATGGCACCATTTTAGTAGGCAGAAACTTGCAGAAACATTTAAAAAGAAAAATAACAAAAATCTGTGAATTGATAGATGAGATATATTCTGCATAACGGATGGCGGGTTTTGCCTACAAACATGGCGGATGTTACACTCCTTTGCATACTACACTTCAATATTGGCGATTTCAACGGAGTGGTCCATCTTATTCCTCTAGTATCTTTAGTTTTAACCCCATTTCATTTGGTAGCAGTTTTACTGACATGCACTCTATCTAAAGACCAATAATCCCAGAATTTGCACCCGCACTGTGCCTGTGGGTGACTCACCAGGTCACTTGAGATCAGGGAGGGTCTTGGCAGGTGTCTTTTCTGCCAGAGTACATTAAGGGAAACTACATGCTATAGAACAGATGCTGGACTTGAGGAAGGATATGATATAATTTTGGCACAAAGAGCCTCCAAACAAAATGTTGACTCTTTTTCACTGATCCAAGTCTGCTTTACAGTTGTGCCTTCCCCGTGTGGGCTCACAAATGACTCTAAGTCTGCCATTTGTTCAGTATTTCTGCAGTGAATCAACACTATATACTCCGAGAGCTAAAATCAATGCAAGGGATATCACACCACATCAGCATTTTGTCCTGCTTGGCTGGTGGCCATGGTGGATGTGAATAAGAGCTTCACACTCACCACCCAACCAGTCATTCATGATACTTTACATATCTGGTTCCTCACTTGTTCCTACTGGCATAGTTTTTCCAGGAATGGTCCAATCAGACCACCCACAATGTCTGGTCATAACTTATGCACATTGTATGCAGCAGCTACACCCTGCCCAAACCATTCAGTCCTCATGGCAAGAACAATCACTCTCGTACAAGCCATAGAGTTATACTGCATATAAACAGGCCCTTTGGCCCAGCTTACCCATGTTAACCAAGATGCCCCATCTACACTAGTCCTACCAGCCCGCGTTTGGCCCATATCCCTCTGAACCTTTCTTATCCTTATATCTGTCCAAATGTTTTTAAAATATTGTTATGGTTTCTGCCTCAACCACCTCCTATAGCAGCTCATTCCGTATACCGACCACCCTCTATGTGGAAAAAGTTCCCACTCCGATTCGTCTTAAATCTTTCCCCTCTCACCTGAAACCTATGTCATCTACTTAAACTTATGTCCTGCTGAACAAACTTTTACGGTTAGCCAAGACATGTACTTCTACTCCTGTTGAGTCGGCCACAATCCTGGGCCTAGCAGCCAATGGACAAATCTGTCAGAAACCTTGAATGGTTCCAAATATCTCTTGCTAAAAATCCCTCAACAATAAAGAAAAAATGGGAGAAGGCAGGAAAATGGGTTAGGAAGGAGAGGGAGATCAGCCATGATATTCTTGCTATGGAGGGCATGCAGCGTAGGTTCACTAGGTTAATTCCCGGAATGGCGGGACTGTCGTATGTTGAAAGGCTGGAGCGATTGGGCTTGTATACACTGGAATTTAGAAGGATGAGGGGGGATCTTATTGAAACATATAAGATAATTAGGGGATTGGACACATTAGAGGCAAGAAACATGTTCCCAATGTTGGGGGAGTCCAGAACAAGGGGCCACAGTTTAAGAATAAGGGGTAGGCCATTTAGAACAGAGATGAGGAAGAACTTTTTCAGTCAGAGAGTGATGAAGGTGTGGAATTCTCTGCCTCAGAAGGCAGTGGAGGCCAGTTCGTTGGATGCTTTCAAGAGAGAGCTGGATAGAGCTCTTAAGGATAGCGGAGTGAGGGGGTATGGGGAGAAGGCAGGAATGGGGTACTGATTGAGAGTGATCAGCCATGATCGCATTGAATGGCGGTGCTGGCTCGAAGGGCTGAATGGCCTACTCCTGCACCTATTGTCTATTGTCTATTGTCTATTGATTGAATGGCGGAGTAGACTTGATGGGCCGAATGGCCTAATTCTACTCTTATTCCTTATAACCTTATGAAAAAAAGGTTTGTACATATTATAAACACAATGAGCAGCACAGCGGCACAGATAGACAGCTGCTGCTGCACAACCCCAAGAAAAAAAGGTTCAATCCTGAACTGCTGCCCTGTCCATGTGATCCTTTGACTGGATGGGTTTCCTAGTGGTGCTCCAGTTTCCTCTGATATCTCAAAGCATGTGAACGGGAGGATAAATTTCACACTATAAATTGTCCCACGGAAAGTAGTATCATGTGAAGGGAGTTGATAGCAATGTGGGGGGGGTGAATAAAACAGGGATTAATGTGGAAATAGTTTAAATATGTGCCCGATGATCGGCAGGGACTTGGGGGACTAAATGGCCTGTGTTCATGCTGCATGATTCTATCTGAAAATGAATACACTTGGGTATACTCAAAACAATAACAATGCACCCAACCAAACTCAGTTAATTCAAGCAATGGAAGTAAACACCCCATTGCCTTGTAGGTCCTCCTCTTCTCCAGCTAAAAGCATAGCACCATGTCTTCTGAGAGCAGTGTCCATTGAACGTGGACTTTGGCAAAGAACAGGTGCCTTTATTTCCTTTAATTTTTTTAATTACATTTGGTTTCATAGCTTAATTTTCCATGCAGATTTAAAATGGAATAATATAAAGTGGTAAACATGTCGGCTTTAGTCTCCCAGGTATTTGGGCAACCAGCTAGAACTGGTTCATTGAAGTCAGGTGACTCAAAAGTGCTGAGACCTGGGAAACGAAGTCTCTGGGGCCGATGCAAAAACAGCGTGTTTTCAGCACAGGATCCCATCACAGTAGTGATCACAATGATGATGAAGTCACGGTGACAGTGCTAATATTAAATAAACTGATACATAACTATATTACGGCAGGTATGGCAGGTCATGTGTTGTATCTGTGACCTGTGGGAGTTGATACAAACCATTGTGACCCTCAGCAACTACACATCCAGTAAGTGTACACGGCACAAAGAACTTTGACAGTGAATTGGCTGGAGTTTTAAGCACCAGGAAGAGGAAGTCCACCTGGATACTATTTTAAGAGGCACGCATACATCCTAGTTCTAATCTTGGTTTTTGCCTTTAGAAAGGAGATGAGGAGGAATTTCTTCAGTCAGAGGGCGAATCTGTGGAATTCATTGCCACAGACAGCTGTGGAGGCCAAGTCAATGGATAGTTTTAAGGTAGAGATTGATTAGATTCTTAATAGTAAGGGTGTCAGGGATATGGAGAGCAGGCAGGAGAGTGGGGTTAAGAGGGAAGGATAGATTAGCCATGATTGAATGACAGATTAGACTTGATGGGCCAAATGGCCTAATTCTCCTCCTAGAACTTATGAGCCTATAAATATTAGTTAACTGCTCAGTCAGGTGGAAGGAAGTGAGGCTGGTTTGGAAATCCAGACAGTCAAGGAGCACAAGACTCAGTCCTTAATTCTCTGATAGATATGAGGTTCTTGTGTGATGACAACATAGACTGCAGAGTTGATGAGCAAGCTGATCAAAGCCTCATGATGTAGGGAACCTTTCAGGTTAGGAGAATTATAAAGAATGTAGTAATAACAGGGGACAGAATAATCGGGGTGGGGTGGAGGGGAGGGGGGGAGAGGGAGACAGTGTTCTCTGGAGCTGCAAAGAAAAAGTCCCGAACACTGTGTTGCCTAACCATCATCTCCTGTGGGCTGAAGAGAAACCTACAGTGGGTGGGGAAAGACCTCAACGTTGTGGTTCACATGGGGACCAATGACTTGGACAGAACAGTAGAAGGTTCTGCTGAAGGGAGGTGAGGAGCTGAGGTCCAAATATAAAGGAACCACAAAAGGTGTTTGGATTATCACCTTGGCTATGGGCAAGATGGCACGAGGTAAATAAGATCAGAGAAATTAATTTGCACCTCAGTTAGGTATGAGAGAAATGGCTTCCAATTCACGGACACAGGTACCAGAGCTGGAAAAGGGAGAGATATTCTGATGGGACAAGGTTCACTTTAATCAGGCTGTTACAAGCCTCCCGGTGAATCTACTGGGGCTGTAGATAAGGTGTTTTACATAAATGGTGTGTATATGTGCGTATCTGTTTGAGCTCGTCTGCGTGTGTGTCTAGTGTGCGTGTGCATGCATGATAATTGGGCAAGAGTGGAGGTTCTGGTAAGAGAAGTTTAAAAAGTTAAAGGGAAAGGAAAGGACGCAGTTACATGCAGGGGTAACATTACTGCAGTCTATCCGGAAAGAATGGTATTTCTAAACAAAAGAATATACATCCAGTTCGAGTCACAGCAGAGAAAATGGTAAAAAAGACAAACAAAAGGCTCTTTATCTGAATGCAGACAGCTTTAGTAACAAGATAAGTGAATTAATGGGGCAAATAGAAATAAATGTGCATGATCTAATAGCCATGAGCTATGTGGTTGGAAAGTGAGTAAATCTGGGAATTAAATCTTCCAGGAAACTAACTGTTAGAAGAGAGAGGCAAGATGGATAAGGCAGTGAGACTTTCCTAATAATAAAGAATGAGGTAATTGCAGTAAAGAGAAGGGATCATTGCTTTGAAAATCAAGAAGTACATTCGTCCGGGTGCATCTAAGAAATATCAAGGGGGGAAAAACATTAGGATTTATGTATCGGCCGGCAAAACATTGGTAGTAATATGGGGCAGTAATATGGGGCACTGCATCAATAAAAAAATATATAGAGGTGCATGAAACAAGAGGAACACAAAATTAATGGAAGTCATCCACATTAAAAATGGGGAAATCAAATGCAGTAATAGTCGAGAAAATGAATTCATGGAGTATATTCTAGATCAGTATGGGACAACAAAGAGGGAAAATTGTATTTTAGATCTAGTATTGTGTAACGAGAAAGGGTTAATTGATGTTCTGGTATTATATGGGTCTTTAGGGAACAATGATCACAATACCATATAAAGTAATATAAAGGATGAAAGTGATTTAGTTCAAACTGAACCTCGTATCTTAAACCTGAATAAAGTTCACAACTAAGGCACAAGGCGTGTTGGTTATGAAAGACTGACAAACTACCTTAAAAAGTAATATGTTTTTCAGCATTTTAATAAAGTAGTTAAAGTTAAGGTGGGTCCCTTACAAAATAAAATGGGAGAAATAAAGGGAAGATAGACACAAAATGCTGGAGTAACTCAGCAAGACAGGCAGTATCTCTGGAGAGAAGGATTGGGTGACGTTTTGGATCGAGACCCTTCTTTACACATGGAAGAGGGAAAGAAATGTTTAAAATGTTTTGATCATGACGTTTGAGAAGACATGGGAACATCTCACACAAACAAAATTTCTGGAATGAACGAGAAGCTCAAAAAATTAGCATCAGAAAAAAACAACTTTTGACAGAATAAAGGTACTGAAAGGGAACCCGATTTCAAAAGTTTTGACAGAGGTGGCTATAGATGAAGCACTAGTTATAACTGTCCAAAATTCTATTGAACTGTTACAAAAGACTGGAAGGCAGAAAGTGTAACCAATATGTCATTAGCTTTAGGAAGGAAGGTTGAGAGAAAACAGGGAAGAATAAACCAGCCAGCTTTCCATCAGTAGGAGGGAAAATATTAAAAGATGTTTATAAGGAAGTGGTAGCAGAGCACTTGGAAAATAGAAATCGGATTTATGAAAATAAAATTATATGTGTCAAATACATACAGGTTTTCTGAGGTTATAACCAGGTGTACAAATAAAGGCAATACATCTATGTAATGTGTTTGGATTTTCAGGGGATGTTTAATAAACTGCTACATGTGAGATTATTAAGTAAAATTAGAGTGCTCGGTTTAGGGGATAATATCCTGCCATAGGCTAATAATCAGTTAATGGACAGAAAATAACGGTACATGGAACAGTACAGCCAAGGAACAGGCTGTTCGGCCCACAATGTCTGTGCCGAACATGATTCCAAGTGAACTTGATGCCAAGTGAATAAATGGTTCGCTTTTGGATTGGAAACTAGTGACTACTAGAGTCCCACAAGGATTGATTCCCCTTGATTGAGGACCCCGCTATTCATAGTCTATTTCAATGAAGATACACACAAAATACTGGAGTAACAGCGTGCAGGCAGCACCTCTGGATAGAAGGACGGGGTGACCTTTCGTGTCGAGACCATTCTTCAAATAGTATTTTTTTCATGTGATTGAATGGTGCTGATGTTCAGAGGGTCCAGGAATCTCTCGTACATGAATCACCATGTTAACCTGTAGATACAGTAAACAGCTTGGAAATCAAAAGTTGTGTTGGGCTATATTGCAAAGGCTTTTGAGCATTGAGCATACGTCTTGCTCCGATTACACAGGGGCCTGCCAAAACCACATCTGCAATGTTACGTGCAGGTCTGGTCTCTGTACCTGAGGAAGTTTATACTTGCAAGAATGGGAGTGCAGCAAAGGTTCACCAGATTGACTCCTGGTATGGTGAGTTAGTTGTATGTATAAATTAAGCAGGCTGAATCTATATAATCTCTCAAGTTTTGGAGCAGGAAAGGTGATCTCATTGAAGTAGATAAAATTCCCAAAGGGCCGATGGGCGAGATGCAGAGCTGCTGTTTCCCCTTTAAAAATAAACTCAGCGCTGGAGCGACTCAGCGGGTCGGGCAACATCTCTGCATTATCTTTTGGGTCGGGACCCTTCTTAAGGGTCCTTACTGGGCTGTCTAAAAATGAGACATCGCCTTCCCAAAGTAGGAGTCAGAGATGATTCAGAGAGATTTCTTCATGGTGGTGATGAATCTTTGAAATTCTCTAACCTAAGAATGTTGTGAAGGCTTGACTGCTGAGTGTATTCAAGATAGTCTTAATTATTGATGGTAAGAGAATCATGAGATGTATGGCTAAAGCAGGAAAGTGGCCCAGAGGTAAAAGATCAGTGGATGGAAAGGCTGTGCGGGCACCAGGGTCTAAATAATCCTCCTCCAGCTCTAACTTCGTAGGTAAGTAAATAGGGATGTTCACTGCAGATGCTTTTCTGTCATATTTCAAGCATAATGATAAAATTACACTTTGCTGCTAGATTCTACGAGAAGGCAGATGTCAGATCACAGATAGGAAAAGGCTGGTAGAAAGTGGGCAGCAGGTTCAGTGCCTTCACGTTTCTACACCGATATGGAAATTTCAAACTTGGTGGCATTTAACACAGCCAAATGCCTCCAAGTCCACCTGGAACTGTTAGCATTTACCTGCACCATTCATGACATTATTATTTTGTGCCGATGCACAGTACAAGGTAGTAGTAGAACGTAATATACGGAAAATGAAAATGTTCCCTATTATGGAAAATATTTTAAGTAGTGCTGCTTACAATCTAAAACTGATGTAAAACAAATGACGTATAAAAATCACACTGTTGCTAGCAATCCTCATCCTTGTGATTATTATGGCACAAACCAAGTTGAATTCAGCCTGCTACCCAGATTCTCTCACCTGCCCACATTTCCCTGGAGTGAAAAGGGAAGGTCAAACAATCTGCCTCCCGTGCACGAGACACCTTGTAGGTGAGAAGTGAGGCCTCAGTTGTCAGTGGGCTTCAGATGGTGAATGCTGGTGTCAAGCCCCACAACACCCTGACTGTCCTTGACAGGAGGAGGCAAGTCTAAAGGCTTTGTCTCCTGTCAAGGACCCGTAGAAACTACAGAGTGAAAGAAATAAAATAAATAATACAATCTTTAAAAAAATGTGAAAATTAAAATGAATCGAAACGAAGAAATAATGGGAAGCGTTCAAATAAAAATTGAGTCCAGTGATGAGGGGGGGAGGGGAGGGAGACAGCTTTTGTCCACCTGCACATCGCAGACTTTCTACGGGTCTGGAATTTACGTACCTGGGAGCAGTGGAATTCCTGCAGTTCACTTCGGAACTATTATCCACAGCCTATCCGTGGACCATGAAAGATTACATAATAAAATTCCAGCTTATGTATGATGGGGGAAAAAAGAAGTTATTCGACATCCCTTTTGATTGCTTCAACGTCCCACTTGCCAACAGCAATGAAAGCAATGATTGCAACAAACAGTTTTTCATGCCATGCAGAATCCAGCTCAGGAATCAAATCAGTCAAAAGCCAGCTATCTACCTAATATGACTATACTAGAAGTATCTTGAACAGTTAAGTTTCTGAATACTGTTTCTTTCAAAATGCTGCGGCTCACATTCTCAGCATCACAGAGAAAAGAAAGGATGCCTTGGATTTATAAACTACCTATTCTGGCTCGTTCAGGAAGTCCCACACTAATTACCTTGTCCTCACTCTGTACTTTCCAAGTTCATCTCCCTCTTCTGCTAAATGAATCCATGGGCCTTATTTTCATGTCAGCCTAAATGAGCAACTTCCTTTAAATACATACCTCTGCATAAACCTCCTTTCTTCTGAGAGTGGATTACTTGAATGTTATTTTCTCAGAATTAGGCCATTCGGCCCTTTAAGTCTACTCTGCCATTCAATTGTGCCTGATCTATCTCTCCCTCCCAACCCCATTTTCCTGCCTTCACCCCATAACCCCTGACACCAGGACTAATCAAGAATCTATTTATTTCTGCCTTAAAAATATCCACTGACTTGGCCTCCACAGCCTTCTGTGGCAATAAACTCCACAGATTCTTCCTCAACTCCTTCCTAAATTCTGAGCCCTTTAATTCTGAGGCTATCACCTCTAGTTCTAGATTCTCTCACTAGTGGATACATCCTCTCCGCTTCCACTCTATCCAAGCATTCAGCAAATCCTCAGCAAATACACCCTGTCACCTGGAACTCCCCAGTAGCTCCTTCTGCCAATCTTTGCCTAATTGAACACAGTCTTTGGTTCTTTATGAAGGTACAGTAGAACTTTACATCATGTAACAATCTGAAATAAATGATACCCCATATTTCTGCACATCAATGGGACATCACACTTGATGCCTAAGTGGAAAATCTTCTGTTTATTTCTCCATCATTTCTTACTTTCTAAGTCACATTATGTCATGCCTAGCTCCCTGTTTGAAAACCCTTTTTTAATACTAGAACGTATTCAGTTATTTCTGTCTCCATTGACAGGCACGAATTAAATAAAACCTTCCAATGGAATGGGTGCAAGATATTCTTCATTGCTTCAGCAAAGTAACAAACCATTTATTTCCGAGTCTCTGGAGGAAACAGTTTCCAATTAGCATATTAACCACGTTCTGCTTGGTGCCTCTTTATAAACATGGGACCATTTTTTTATTTATTTTTTGTTTTAAAAGGCATTGCAAAGAATGCTTTTTTCAAATCCTTTCTGCGGGGAAAATTTCAAAAAATCCTTAAGCCTGACAGTCCCATTGAAGGTCATGGCAAGGTTCTGTTGCTGCTTTGCACTTACACCAGGCTCTTGTCAGCTCAGTCTGGGAGTCTGCCCAGGTCCTGCAGTGCTCTAACATGGAATGGCTTCATTGTTGGAAGGATAGTGAATCACCTGCAATCAGTATGAACTTTAAATAGAAAAAGGTCATTGAAGAAGCAGTGGAATCTGGCCGGGTTGAGAATGTTGTCCTAAGGCATCCCTTCAACAACTACCACCACCTTTCTTTGCATTGAATATGACTTCAGTCATTGGGGTGTTTTACCTTTAACCCACATTGACGTCAGCTTATTTTACAGCACCGTGGAACTATGTTGGTTGAATGCTGCCTTGGCATAGTTGACAGTCACACTTGCTGCTCCTCTGGCAAACACTTCTTGGATCCATGTCTCCATTATGGATATGATAAGGTTGGCAGCCAACTGGTTCTGACAGAACGTAAACTGAGCATTGGTGCGCAGGTTTCTGTGGAACAGGTGCAACCTGATGGCACCATTAATGGCTTCATCCATCAATTCACTGATTATTGAGAAGGGGGGGGTCTAATCGTACACTAATTAGTCGGGTTAGATTTGTCTTTTTTTGTAGTAGATATCAGTGTTCCACTTTGTCAGGCAAATTGATGTCAGTGTCACAAAGCACTGGAACCGCTTGGGTGGGAGTTGCTAGATCTGATGCACACATCTTCAAATTGCAACATATTTTTTGCCAATTCTTCCCTGCACTTGGCAGTTGTCCGACTTTTAATTTCACATGAAGTGAATGGAATTGACCCGCTGCTGGCATTTAGGATGGCCGGGTCTTGGAAAGGGATAACATAGAAACTGTCTGCTCAAAGATCTTAGAATGAAAATGATTCCAAACATGCCTCTAGGATTTTCACACTTTGCTCACGCTAAGGTTTCCATCACGAGAACTTTATTGAGATGTCTGACTGTCTTCTAGCTAGTTATCTACTAGTTATCTACTTATCTACTTATCTAGCTCTTCTCATCTAGATTTGGTTGTACTGCAAAGCTTTGGTTTTAGGGTCCATTTAAGTTTGCAGTTTGCTAATTTGTTTATTATCGTAGTTTTATCTTTCTAATAGTTTCACTAGCTTGAAACCTCTTTCAAAGTGCTGCTTTGACATCTCTACACTCTGCTTTCAATTAGAATACGGTTCTAGGGTTTATGTTGATAGGGGAACTGGTGATCTGTTGAGCCACGTGGTTGCATCTTCTGTGGTACCTAACGCTTCAGCTGATATGCTTTAATACCGTGTGGACGTTCAGGTTTTGGGTTTCTATATCGATCATATTTAGCAGGATGGTAGTGCCACGTCATGCAAAGGAAGATATTTCCACCTTTAATTTGTGAGGATCGTACAGTAGTTACTCATGCTACTTGGTTGTGGACAAGTGTAAACTTGACAGATAATTTGGGATGAACATGGTCAAGTCATAGAATCATAGAGCCATGCAACTTGGACAACAAGCTCTTCAGCCCACCTTGTCCACGCCAACCAAATTAGCATATTGGGTGAGTCCCACTTGCCTTCATTTGGCTTATAGTAGCTCTCTAAACCCTTCTTATATATGTATCTGTCCAAGTATCTGCCCCCTTAAGTAAATTCATGCAAGACCACATACAGACCCAGTCCATATCCTTCAGAACTACACCAACTAAGGTCGTGATAGTAATAATAAAGTGTTCAGTGTGGACAATACAATCTTTCACAAAGAGTGAGGCAGAGAGGGAGAAGCAAGGGAGAGGTAAGATGCTGTTTATCAAAATCAGTCATTTAAATGGAAGCTATGAAACTTTATGGGATGTAGAAATGTTGCTGGGGACACCTAGAGTCATTCTCTGTTTCCCACATCATGGCATTCCCATCTCAGAGCAGGGCATCCTGCCAAAGAAATAGCACCTTATCAAGGCAGATTATGGAGGAGTCAGGATATGGGATAATAGAAATATTAGATTAGGCTACGTGATTTTTTTTCCCAAACTTTCCATGGTCTTCTCTTCTCCTGAAGTGATGTTTCATCATTACCAATAGTGCTTTCCAATAGTATGTCAACTGCACGGCCTACAGGTTTCTAGCCAAACTCAGGGTACATTATGTTTTAATTAAATTGTCTGTATTTCTTTTACACATTAGTCAGAATGGACAGAGCCTCTCTTTCCTTAACACGTTAGTGAATCATTTGGATTGGACAACCTGAAAATTTACGGTAATTTTATCTGATACTATCCGACAAATTAACAGCTTTGCTGATTTCAATCTCAGCTAGCTGTGGTGGTATCTGAACCCTCAGAGTTTGTAAGTCGGTTGCTAGTTTATTATTTTGAATACTGTTTGACTCTGCCTCATCTGTTAAGAATGTACAACGCTGCTCACAAAAAAAAATGTATTTTAATCCATAGCTCTAGTTTACACTTTTTGCATTCTGGTGTTTTTAATGTTATTATTGAAGTTCAAGAAAGCCAATGTTATAATGCAACGAGTTCATAGGGAAAAGAATAGATTAATTTTGATTATATGTTTAATCAACGAGTAAATCGCAAGGAGTATGATCCCATACAGGCATTCTTTAGCCTGAGGAGTAGATTTGTTAGGCTCAGCTTGCTGCTAAAAAAGCAAACGATAGCTTTTACACAAATAACCATAACCACAGAGGTTTTATATTGTCAGGCTGCTCTTCATTATGGACATGCCTGACCTCATAGTCCCAGTTGGATGGGATTCTAGTGGCTTTCCACAGACAAACAAACATCAAGTACTTACAGGGAACAGCCTTGTTGAAATGATTCCTCAATCAACATTACAGAGAGCAAATTGGGCTTATTCTATCCAAAATAAAATTAGTAACAGCCTGCATATGCAGCATAAGTTGAAAAGGCCTGACTTGTAAACATTATATTTTAAAAGCGTCTTCACACAATTGACATCTCAAGGGAGATTTTGTGGGGAGCGGTTTGATCATTATTTAACTGTAAACTTCTGAATGTTAACATTGGATAATCTCTATCAGATGTTTTCAACCTCTTCCAATACTTACAAACAGTAGATGAAGCCCAGATGGTTGCCAAAAGTAGCCAGGAAGGACTGGAAAAGTTCACTCAATCAAACACGAGCATTCATTGCGTGGGATAATTTATCTAAAATTTTCTAACTCATTTTTGTTCATGACTGATTGCTTTTTTTAAAAAAACTCCGTACAGTGGTGTCAGTGAGTTTTAATTGTTCAAATTGAATACAATGAAAAGATTAGAATCACAGAATGTATTTTCTGTGAAGTTCTCAAAAACGCCAAATGGAGGATGTGTTTTTCCTCACTTAAAGGTGAAAAGAATGTCAAGTTAGGCCATAGATACCACGTCTATTGCAGCTTCACAGAGAAACCATGGAGCAGCGTCAGAGAAGGGTGGCACAGTGGTGTAGCAGTAGAGTTGCTGTCTCACAGCGCCAGAGACCCAGGTTCGATCCTGAATACGGGTGCTGTCTGTGTGGATTTTATTCACAAAATGTTGGAGTAACTCAGCAGGTCAGGCAGCATCTCGGGAGAGAAGGAATGGGTGACGTTTCGGGTCGAGACCCTTCTTCATAACTAGGGTAGTCAGACTGAAGAAGGGTCTCGACCCGAAACGTCACCCATTCCTTCTCTCCCGAGATGCTGCCTGACCTGCTGAGTTACTCCAGCATTTTGTGAATAAAAACCTTCGATTTGTACCAGCAACTGCAGTTATCTTCTTATACTACTTGCTGTCTGTGTGGAGTTTGTACGTTCTCCTCATGACCTGCATGGGTTTTCTCCGAGATCTTCGATTTCCTCCCAAAGGCATACAGTGTTTGTAAGTTCATTGGATTGGTATAAATGTAAATTGTCCCAAGTGTGTGCAGGATAGTGTGCGGGGATCGCTGGCCGGCACGGACTCAGTGGGCCGAAGGGCCTGTTTACGCGCTGTATCTCTAAACTAAACTGAACTAAAACTGCAAATAAATTCCTACCCTAACATCTGAGAAGATCAAGTAAAAGATAAAATACTTTTAAAATTTAAATAAAGTCTAAATTGGTGACAATATACTAATGTAAAATATGTTAAAATAACTGGGGTAGTCAAAACAGAAATAGAGGTGCCAATGTTAACCCAAACAAAAGTAAACTGTTCTGTTGCTGCTAGACCAAAGAGTTACAACATACTTTTGTTAATATTTACCACTATTTCTCCTTTATCCCATTCAATACATGGTAGATGCACAGTACTCTTTCATTCTAACTATTGGACTTACTGCTGGACAAGCACCAGAGTGTTTTTATTGTTAATCAATACCAATCAATTCTGAGCCTTGATGTTAAATAGGGATCAATACAACTGTGCTGCAGATGAGATCTGATTTCAATTGGCAAAGAAACCTGCAGCAGTTTTTAATCATAAAGTGAATCAGGACATGGGAACATAAGTCAGATGAATTAATATAGACCATCCAGGACCTTTCCTGCCACTGAGGCAGCACAAGGAAATCTCTGCCATATTTCATTATCACTGTTAGTCAAATCGGATTCAGGGTTTCTGAGAGTTTTCCGTTCAGAAGCTGAGCCCGTGTTAACTGCAAAGGTACACCTAACACCACATAGTGAAAATGCCGCGATACTGCACTTCAGTGAAGAAGGAACAATTTCAAGAGTGTTTTTTATATATGCTCCATGAATCTCCTTCTATATGATTAAGATCCATAAAAATTCAATAGCTGCTCTTCAGCAATTCACATTTTTGTGCCTGGTGAAATATTCTAACAATTTCATTATCTTTGCAGGTGTATCCTCAGAGCAGAAAAAGGTTATTATTCTCTCCGAAATACTATGGAACATGTAGGAAAATGCCAAGAGCATTGGTCTTTTAAAACCTGTTTTCTTTTCCATTGACAATACTGCCAGATAAAGATTAAAATATATTCCAATTGACATTTGCACAATAAGATGTATTTCTGAGCAGAGAGACTTCTAACAAAAGTGCTCAATGATTTCTTCACCCCTCTGTGAAGATAACTGGACCACACCTGGCTTAAGTTTGTCTTTTCCAAATCTTTCTGATAACCATCGTCTGAAAGATAACTCCTGGGTACCTAAAATGATTGCTGCAGCTTAATCCTATGTATCATTCTGTACAGTTTAAAGCTTTTAAAGAGAAACGACCAGAAGGAGGAGTGTGATTGATCAGAAAGCCCCGTAAATCGTGAGGTTTCTGTACAGTCCTCTGGCCTCCACCGTTATGTTTCCATCTATGATGATAAATTAGCATTAGATGGAACCTAATGAGTTTACTAAACATTTGGGATTTGTGCTAATAAACTGGCTGGCTGTGAACTAGCAGAAAGAATGAGCAATCCCTGAGCACCCTCTTATCTCTGTAACATGACAGTTAAACCACGCTTCCAATCTGTGATCAATTCATCATCCTAGCACCATTGTACATTCTTCACAAAAAGATAATTACTGGTTCCCTGGATCAGAACACTCATATTTTCTTGGAATTGCAGGTCTTGATAGCAAGTACTGTCACCACTTTCCTTCCCCTTCCTCTATGACTCTATTTATGATCATTATTTTCACCTAAACAAGCCTTTTTCCTCAACTTGACCAGTAAATTCCGCGGCGACAGGTAAGGAACAGTAAAAACAAATTTTCTCTATGGAGAGCTTTTACATTCAATTGATGATGCTGACAGGCCTTTTTTTTAACTACATTGGCACACGATTCAACTGTGCAGCACAGATACCAACACATCAAACTGTAGATAACTGTCCAACAGATCAGTCCTTGGGAATAATAATGCAATGAACACAGGTAACAGGTTTGTTTCTAATTTATAACGAACAATGGTATATTTTAAGTGGTCTTTTTGGACCTCAAGCTATAACAAATGACTATGTTCAACATAAACTAATTTAAGACTCAAAGTTCAAAGGCACATATTTCCATAATGAGACTGTACATCTCAACATTTTTCACACACATCCCCTGTACAATTATTACCAATTGGACAATTCTGTTCTGGTTACAGGCTGACCTGAAACACACACGATTAATTACTATCACATCATACCACAAAGTCACTGCAAATTAGCTACTTCTGCTCTTAATGAATGAGAATAAAATATGTTTTGAAATACCGTTTATTTCATAGGAGAGGCATGGAAGTTCTGGAACATAAAAGTGATCGAAGCAATTATAATGAATTCTCAGGGAAAATGAGTAGTAGTAGTTTACTTTGATGCCACACTTGAAAGATGAAAAATTATTTCTAAAATGGGATTTAGCTAAAAAATCTGTTGTGTATCATTAAACAGCTATGTCAGGTTAATTTTAAATAGTTTAGTGATAAAAGTCTTTAGATTCATAACTGTGCTCCATTTAACTTACTGAAGTTGTGTCCTTTTATGTTTTCTATGAACTGATTTTTAAAGTAGATATAGAATGTCTAATTTAATAAATGATCAGTATTATTTCAGCAGGGCTTTCTGTTGTATTCATTTCACCTTCTTTGGGACCTTCTCCTGGCCATGGACCAGTGCACAAATCTTGGAGGTAACAGATGAATTCTGGCCACCACATAGATCGGTGTTCTCTGACCTCAAACAGCAGGACCCAGCAGCACGTCCAATCCTATCTACAGAATATTTCCTTACCCAATCTTTCTAGTGTCACAGTACAAATTGCTATGTTCTGAAAATGGAAATAGATGTGGGAGGCACTGAATGCCACCACTTCCAATAAGCAAATATTGAGGGAGAGCTGACATAAGAGATCCTACTGAGGGACTACAACATTCGAGCACATTGACCTGATTTACAAACCTTTTCTAATTTGAAACAAATGTTGTGGGTGTGAATCTGCGGAAAGTCTTGTATTAGCTACCCTTGTGTGTAAATGTGTACTATCAGAGCCACTGGATTTATTTAATGCTTTTCTTGTCATATTACACATGGAAAACAAATGTTATTCAATAGGAGCAATTAAAATAGAATTCATCTTATGGTTTCCAACAGATAGTGCCTATGTGGTGACAACAATGGACAATATTTAAAAAGTCAGTCTTTCATTCCGAATACTTGCAAAAACTGTTCCACTGTTTAAAGAGCAATTAATGTTTTAGAATGGCAAGGCTCTTTGAAATTGTTACATTTTATTCCCTACATAATAACTGGAATATATAATTTAAAGTGAAGCATGAGTGAAAGTCAAAAACAAAAATTCAAAACAGATCTGAAATATCCCAAAATTACATTTAACACGTCTCAATGTAGGAATTGAACTGTGAAAACTTTTTTTTAAATTTGGACATTTTTAAGATTTTTCCCATTAAGGATATTCCTCACTGATATGCTGTTTGCATACTTTAGTCACTAACTATGCTGACTTTTACATAGACCCCTGGTCCTCATAAAGCCAATCAAAAGAGGCAAAATGAAATCATTGACATAGACAAATAAACACGGCATCTCCCAACATTAGGTCACTAATGTGACTTCCAAAAACACATGGTGTGTATTTCTATGTTCGACTGCGATGTGTATAAAAGTTAAATTGTAGTGATAGATCTGTCACAGATAAGTTTGTTGAAAAATCACTTTATCCGTGGTAAGATGTTGCAGGCATAACTATAGGGAAAATTAAAACAACCATAAATTAAATTAAGTTTTCTTTCCAGACTGATTTATAATATATAAAAGATGGGCATTTTTCTAATAAAATAGTAATTGATTCTCAAGTCCTACCGACAGTATGTTTCCTACTTTGGCTCTAAGCCTGCATTAAATATATTAATATTTATCAAAACCATCAAACTTCATATAAAATGGTTTGATGAAACCATACCTCATTCGGCATTATTCCCTCTTTGTCCTGCCAGATGGGTAAAAGTAACGGTTACAGCTCCATTCAAGAAAAAGCTGATAATGTAATTTGGGCTGGATAAGAATAAATAGCTAGCTAGCCGGGGGTATACACACCACAGAAGGGCTACGTAAACTTGTAGAGGAAATCCTAATCAAATTTTGGTTGGCAAAGTGCATACCTGACAGTCTACACAATACCAAAACCAATTCAATTTTACTGGTTGTTATTCTGAAAGAATGGGTGCCCACGTCAGCCCATTGTGCTTTAATAGCCCTACTCCAACTGTTAGGGCCTTTTGTCGCCTGCCTAAATTAAGCCTTCTGTGCGGTCACAAGTCCTCGAAGCAGAGCTAGGGTCAATGTGCAAAGTGCCAGCAGTGCATTCAGTACTAAAAAAGGGGAGTGTTCGCCTTGTATACACAACCAAATTAAGTTCTTTTACTGCACATATGTCACAGTCAGATGAACCACGTCTGAGCCGAACAATTTGCTTTTCAATAAGTTTTTTTTCCCGGGCGCAGATTAATTGTTGCTTACACTTCACTCTCAAACTTATGCCCCTTTTCAAGTAAACTTTTGTTCCGAGGAGATTAGATTTATTAAATAAAGAAGTGTGTGTAAGTAATGTTTGGGGGGGGGGGTTTAACTCCAGCATGCTGTAATTTTAGTTTGTCCGTTATTGAACCCTGAGACTTTTCAGTAGATCCAGTTGTAGTAACTGACACCCCAGCCCCCACTGCTTTATTTCAATCAAAATAGGCTCTTTCAGCTACAGCAGGGAGAGCTGTCTCGGCAAATGAACTGCTCTTTCTCACCAGATGTGTAACCGTGTTTCGTCTTTCACCAGCGACAAGCTGGAGCCAGCTTCTTCCGTTAGCTGGGCCCACTCTACATGTCTTACAACAACACAAATGTAAAGCCTTTCCTTTGCACATATGTTCAACTCATTTCCCAATGAATTTACTATTTGAGAAACACAACATGGGCTCTAGCAAGCCAGCCAGCTGTTCCGCATTACTGCATTTATCATTCGGAATAAAAAGATAACAGTTGATTTTAGTTTAGTTTACTTCTGCGCTATGCTAAATTGCAATCAAACCTCGTTAAAACAAACGATTATATCAAACTCCCTTATTTAGGTAACCTGTTTCTCCCATTTGGCCCGGCTAAATTTACTAAAGAGGTTCAAATCTCAATAACAAAAAATCTTAATAGGCAGGATTCTTTTGTAGATATTAGCGAATATTATCAACGAATTTGATTACGTGTTAATTCCAATAAAATGTGTTTTGGGGTACACAAAGCAATCATTTGAGTATATGTTTCAGTGATACACTTTGCACAAAGCGTAAAGAAAATAAGTTAAAACAATTTTAAAAAAAAAGAGTTCTATGTTCCAACCCACATCCATTACATATTGACTGATAGATCAGCCACAATAAGTGTTTTTTTGTTTATTTTCTCTTCTCTGTAATCTGTGGATGGTCTGCCAAGTACAGGTTAAGCTCCCTGAGATTTCACTTCCTGTAGTTTTGTCTGTCAATCTTGCTCTGGCTTCTACTGTGGAAACCTCCTTCGCTGAAGCTAAGAATTTCCATCTGTAATTCACGACACCGCTTTCCTCTGCCACACACGGCCCTCCCCCCGCACCACCCCCTCTCCACCCACGCCACCAACATCAATTCTTGTTTTCTTACAAATGATTACGATTTTGTGGAAATAAACGATGTGTATCATTACGTCATTTTTGGCTACATAACAAGCGTTCTGAACGGGTTTTGGGATTTAATAAAGTTTGTTTTTAAAACTTTGTTCAAACTGCTCCATTTCCACTTTCATGGTTTATTCTCACTTAAGTTTATGGAAAGCAATCTTGTTCATTTGCTGATAAAAATCATCCATTCCTCTAACACTGGAAAAACAGTGTTCTGATTTTGGTAGACTTTTCCCATAAACTAACGCAATTTATCAAAGGCTTCCAAACAAAATTACAGGCTGTGGCACTATCTCTCCTTTTCAACTGATAAGCCCGCAACAGAAGCACAGAATGGTTTTTTATCAGGTTCCTCATGTTGTATAGTTTTGATAGCTTGCCTTGTCTCCCTTTCCCTTACTGTTACTCTCATTCTCTCCCACGTGTTCTTCTCAGTACCTCTTTGTATATAAGCATCCTCTTTATTCCTCTTTAATTTTGCATTGTTGCCTTCTTCCTAGGCTTCCTCCTCGTCTCCACCCCTCCCTACTGCAGTGCCTTACCCAATCCATAGCCCTAATCCCCACCCCACCCCAACACAGCCCCGGCACACTGTCTCTGTTCCTTACGTTTCCACTTTAGTCACTGGTTTATATTTAGTATTGAAGACTGAATGAGCACAGCACTTCTCAAAATTGTTTTGTTTTTCCTCTATAGCGCAAGAGATGTGAGATGGCCATAAATAATGCAGAAATGTTCACACCTGTGTACTTGTATGGAGACTGCACTTGTAGTTTCTCCTGACCTGAAATGTATTTTCTACTGCCATGCTCATTAATCTGAAATATACTGTATCCTTGAAATCTGTGCAGAAACACCAGGGGAAGAGAGAAATAAGTGTACACGCGGAAGACTTTCCAGTCTATTTGGTACAAGGGAGATGGAAAATCAAATTGACGCAAAGCAAAAAAAGCTGAGAAAATATCCGCCCTATCTTTTGGCATTGGCACGCTAATGTACACTAGTAAATGAAGAGGAAAACTTAACACCAAACTGTGTGTTGCTCTAATTACATTATGCAGATGTAATGACAACATGCCATTCAAAGAAGGGTTCCATATAATCTCTGAACATACAGTGGAAACCACCAACAATCACAGCTTTGCATTAATTGTCCAAACACTGTAGCCTACTAAGTGCTAGATAACAAAACAATGTTTAATTTAAAATTATTAAAATTTGAAAATCCTGCTTGTCATTCATTCCCAGGCTCAGCCAAAACATAAATGGCATTCAAGAAGACAATGAATTAAATTTTGTTTAATGTCCCTTTCCACAAATTCTAATTTACATTGCATTTTTAACAAAATCGTTGACCTTATAAATGCTGGCATTTGTACAGCTTCAACAGTGTAGGGTTTAATCATGCTTTTTCAAAGCCATAAGGGAAACTGTTTTAACTGCTGGTTGGATATGGACTAGGAACAAAAACACTGGGATTGGTCAACTGTTTATTCTCAATGCTTCCGAAAACAGCCTGACAAGAAGATGTAAAGGTCTGGGGAATAACCCATCACTGTTCCTAGGGTCTAGTAATAATCATACATAATCGTTTGGAAATATAGCTAATAAGAAATATAATGAATGTTAAGCAAAATCGGCATTAGGCACAAATTACATGATATTAATAGTTGAACAGGTGCAGAAAGGCGCTTTAAATGAGGTAAATGAATAAAATGTCCCTGAGCACAACTGTGAGCACTGACAAAAAGTCAATCACATGAATTATTCAACAACTGAAGCTGCCAGCAAAGGTCAGCTTTCTTTGACCTTTGTGACAGGAAGTGAAAGGAACCAATGTTGACTAAGAAAACTGAAAATCAGTCTTTGGCTACTATGCTACCATCACTTAAAAACTTAAAATAGGTCTCAGGTAACGGTTGTTATTGAACCAAAACATTTGATCCCGCACGTGTATAATGACATACCCAGAAAAGTATTTCTCACCAATCGCATTCATTGATATTGACCATTGCAAAATAATGAAAAAATCATGAATTCACATTGTTTCAGAACCATTAAAAATCATACAGCTCCAAAGGCCACAGAAAATATTTTAGAAACCAGCAGGCTTGAAATTCAGTAACAGCTGTTAAACCTGACTAAACTTTTCACTAAACTAAAGCCATTCCAATCGCTCCAAGAGAGAGAAAATGGGATAAACAGATGTCTGGCTGCTGTACAGGAAAATAGGACACACTTGGAATGATAAGTCTCCTGAACTGTACAGAAATGCCAGCTCTACAGGGGATGCCAGTTATACTAGTAAAGATGCCAACTTGCTATTTGACTGCACGGGTGCCACTGGGAACATTCTGCTGTGTGTGCTATCTGTAATGTATCGTGAACCCATTTAATGTATCCCAGCACAGCCACCACAGCTCTCACTCGAGCGTTGCTGTGCTGTGTTGTGATTGTAATATAATCCTGCCTCCTCTTGTTTTCCTCAACAATCAGTCTTTTCAATTTTCAACAGTTGGACATTGCATCCATTTACATTGAGCCCACACGGGGAAGGAAAAGGCAAGAGGATGTACCTTTCCAGGAATTTCCGCAGTTTGCAATAAAACACGCTACACTAGCACGGAAGAATTATTTTAGCACAGATTATGTTCTAATTTAAACAGCATTCACAGTATCCTGTAATCATTTAAGACCATCAGAATGTATCGGAGAAATAGGATTTATCTCTTTAGATTTGTGTGATATGGACAATGGGTGTTCCTAATAAGAAACATCTGTGTTTTTTTTGTTTTCCCAGAAAACATTATTTTACTATGAAAATGATATTCTCATCCTGCCCAGCAATACAACAGAGAGTAAATGTTCATTCTTCTCCCCTCCCCATCCCCACCAGCATCATCACCCCACCACTCCGTCTCCCCAAAAACCCTGCTCCCCTTGAATACAGTTAACTCAAAAGATTTTCCTCGAAACAGTTTATTTGCAGTAAGCTGCTTTTTTTTTCCACCTAACGATGGACAATGGCTTTGATTTACGGAACGCTGCCTGGACCTGAGCTGGAACAAATGTGTGGTCATAGATCTCAATTCAAGATTGAATTATTGGTTCATATCCTAAGGACAAATATGCCTTATCTGTTCAGAACCTGCTAAATGTGTCCGAGGGCAAAAAGGAACTGGTAGAGCGTGCTCTCTGTGATTCCTTTTGGAACCAACTAGCCAAGTGATGAGATTGCTCAACAGGGGACTCTAAGCCACACAACAAAACAGGGGAAAAAACTCTGCAAATACAGATTCTCACTTCAACTTTGTTTTAATGTCTGTGAAGACTTGGAGCCATTTCTCCATGCAGGTCTAGATGTTTATACATTAACTTTCATGCTTTTCCAATACACGTCAAATATTAACTTTTCTACCTTTCCATATAACTATTCATTCTTGTTTCTTAGATTTCTACATGGGAACCGAGCTTCACATGTGTAGCGAAAGTATATAATTTTTCTTAACAGTGCATGGCAGATGGCACAACATTAAGTTCATTAGATATTCCTACATTTAAAATAGTTAAAAATATTTCAGATAAATTTAGGATACATAGCAGACTTTTTTCGATACATAACATAGTTTCAGCATTTGCACTGGTTATGCTATAAACTGTACATTCATATTCTTAAAACATTAATATGTTTTACCATGCTTCTGTTAGTCCAACTAAACATAACTATTTCATGAAGAAATATATGAAGATGTTAAAAGGGGGAAGTTTACATAGTCATCAATGTTTTCAATTGAGGGTGTATGTTTGAAAATTATTGGTTTACAAAAAATTTCAAATAAAATTATCTAATTATATTGGAGGAAATACCCTGAAAATCCCTCTAAACTGAATAAAGTAATATATTGTTTGTATTATTTACTGCATAAATTTGAATCCATTGTATTAGAATCACTATTTCATCTTTCTCTGCTATAAAGCAGATTTTTTCCACATAAATCTTACCACAGGTTATAATGCCATCACTATTGATAACGCAATAAATGTGCAATATTAATGTGTCTTTAAATTACATCATAATATCAGTTCAATACAGATGTTCAATAGCCACTCTAATGAAATAGCGTAATAACCCGAGTCATAAATGCAAAATCATTTTATAACTTATGCCAGACAAAAGCAATGAAGAAGGCCGATAAGAAAATAAGTTGTGCATTTATTTTTAATATTCACCTAATAAAGTAAAAATTGTAGCGTATTATAATTGCACTCTTTACGCAGAAATTCTACTTTGAGTCCATTAGAACAGAAACACTAAAGACAAATATAATTGTATTGATTTTTTAACACCAAGTTCTTCAAACTGTTGAACCTGCCTTCAATTGCCCTGACACAATCCCAGAGTGATGGCAACAACTGCTCTGCCCTATTTGATTACTAATAAGAAAGATGTCCCTCCTGTCAGATAGCTAACATTCTCCACTAAGCAAACAGCTATTCCAGCTAATCAAACATTGGCGCTGCTCTCCACTGGTGGTGCATATTTTGTCAGGCTTAACTTAGGGTCTTTCCTGGTTTAATTTTCAGACATTGAAACCAAAGTTCATGATCAGAAGATACGTCAGTAATGAAAGTGGCTGAAGCCCTAGCTTTGTTCAAAATCTGCTGAAGAGTTGAGCTATCATACCTGCACTTTGGCAGTAACTTTCAACATGTGACTGCAGCTATGTTATAATACAAATTTAATGTCACAAGCCTTTCAGCAAAGGTATGTTTCATTCTAATGAAAGAGGCCAATTCGTAGCTATTAAACAAATGGCAACTAAGTGGAACACAAAATACTTGGGAGTTACTAAAGAAACAGATTATAGCGCATATCTACATTTAAAGCCAAAAACTCTCTAGGCATAAAATACTCTTCACAGTGAACATGGTGGCAGATGAAACTGCTTCCCTTGACAACTTACAAGCAATTACTGATTCCCCACAGAGTGAGCCACCAGGTTTCCAAGTCAACCCACCTGTGCATGGTAACACAAAAGGACAACAAATGGAACAATACAGAGAATGAACTGAATGCAAGACTGAGGGTAATGGGCATCAAAGAATAAATATTAATACATTCATACCTGTCAATAATCACAGGATCTGAGGGAGTTTCATTTCTGTTGCCGCAACTTTTTTTGTCACAACACCGGCTGCAAGTAAAAGAAATAGCCATAAGTATGTTTTAAATAAATGATTATATTCCTTCCCCCCCCCCCCTGCCCCCCCCCCCCTTTCCCCTTCCTCAACATAAACTTTGATATAATCATGGCCAGTGAGCAAGCACCATAATGGGAATGTTAAAAGATTGCAAAACAACATGTTGTGGTGTCTGTCTTTACGTTGATCTCAGAAAAGAAAGAGGCAGGAGGCTGGGGAATAGGTTTTCACAGCTTCCGCTTTTGTTTACCTCTAATTGTCAAGCTGTTATTTCTGGAGAAGATGCAAGATGCCACCTTCAACCAATATTTCTGTGGGGCATTTATTAATTAGAACCATAACAGTCTGTATGCCCCCTTTCGCGATTTTATTTTATTGAATAAAAAAAAATCCTTCATTAAATATATGTTTCAGCATTGTAATTGAGATTAGAATATGGCAAATATAATACATGATTATATCTTTAAAAATCATAGTTGTATAATGGTTACATGTCTAAATTGGCTAAATTAACACCATATGGTAGGCAAAGTATATAAAGCCTTTTAAATCTGACAGCTAAAGTGATTAAAGAAAGTCTACAGTCTTCCACTTACAGCTTAAATCACATCTGTGCTCTCTTCTATGTTAATTGCGGGACATGCAGTGGTAGATAATAAAGAAATTTCACTTTATTGGTTGTAATTTATACTTATTACCCAGTATAGGGAAAACTCTGCTTTTGTGCATTAGGACTGTTACAGTATGTTTTAAGTGAAATGGCATTAAGCATTAAGCATAATAGCTAGGAATAGTATGCCCCTTAGAGTATGTTACCTGCTACTGTAGGCTGAAATCCTGGCTGCACTTCCTGAACAGCCCTGCTCTAACAAGCAACTATATTTCACATTCAATACATACAAAATCAATGACGCATTTTTTTTTATTTCCCTAGCAGTGTGAAACTCTTAGGGCAGTTAGGGGGAGAAAAAAAAAACAGGTGGGAAATTGCTCTTCTGACACGAATCCTGGTTATGTGTCTGCAATCTAAGAACAGGATGAACAATGCATCTCCGCTCTGGAGAAAAGGTTAACTGACAGTATCAAAATCAATTCTCACATACATGAGCTCAATAAGTACAAAGAGTTTCTTTTTTTTTTTATCAATAACAGATTATGGTTTATCTGTGGCTCAACCTGGTAAAGAAGAGACCAGTAAAATGACTGAATGATCAGTGGCTCCTATAGAAGAACCGTTCTAGTGTGTATAAACTACCGACCTGTTTTTGGTTCTTCTCTTAAAAGTGTATTGCAATTGCAGGAGTAACATATGAATCCGACGCAGTGAACAGCGCTGTCAGATGTAACTTCCCCGTGTTCAAGGCCTACGCAATTAACAAGAGTTCCAACTACGGCAATAAAGCATATCTCACATAACTTTTGTTTAAAAACGTAAGCGCCTCTTTCCATTTCTATGGGTGGGAAGGTGGGGGGGTGCTGTATTGAGCACCAAAGAGCGTTTTATTTCAATTGCTGGGCATGCAAAAACAAAATACTGTGCCACGTTAAGCTCACATGTGTTAAAATGTTTCCGTCCTTAGTAACAAAGTGGGTAGTTTTGCCTTCCGTGCCTTGCGCACTGAAACTGTACAAAGGAGAATGCATCTGACATAACTTTTTTACACTGACCAAATGCACCTTGTACCCCACATGTAGCTTACCTGCACATAATTTCGTGTGTAAGTAGGACTCTGCACATTTCGGGATTTTTGTCTTGGCCTTCGTATATAATCGGCTAAAACAATTATCCAGAGAAACAAACAATCAGCGTTTTGACATTGAAAAGTTGACGCGAACAATGACCGGATATCGCTAAACCTGGCAACCCCAAAAAAAAACGCTACTCATTTTTAATAAAGAAACACAATAGTTTTCGGATCACTTTAAACGATTTCTCCCTAGGTGTGCATTAAGCCAATGTATACATATTTAGAAAAGACATTAAAAACAGAGTGGGGGAAAAAAAACCCAAAGTGAAAATTCTGGCGGCCCGTAACTCTGAATCTAATGGTCACGTTTAAATCAGTTCGAACCTTTCCTTTAACAAGGTGAGGAGCGCTTGTCATTCCCAGGTATTAATTACATGTCATGTTGAATTTTGATCGTGCATTTTATGAGGAGGGTGAAGATAGGACTGGGCATCAGCTCCACAAAAAAACCCCAACGCAAATTGGTAAATACTACATTTGACTCGCACCAACCCCCACAGTTTGGGGAAGGTTAGCGGTGCCGTGATTTATTTCGTGAGGCGGCGAACCAAGTTTTGGAGTAAAACGCAACGTTGCGTCTTAGTTTGTCGTTTCACCTTCCCTCCCACCATCATCCCCACCCCACAAAAATAAAAAAAGATCCCGCTATTTATTTATTTTTGTGCGATTTGCGTCTGTGGAGTGAATCTGGTATTTATTTTTCAATTACACACGATGATTTTTTTCTCTAAAAAGACAGTCTGTGGGTACGGTTGAGTAATTATTGAGCATTCGTTCTAACAGCAGCCAGATGGTGGGGAGTTCTAGGTGTGTTCGCCTTCTCCTAGCTCGTCTTTCAGTGAGTCTTCTCCAGCGAGCAGTGGGTACAAACGCACAAACGCACCACGCTCCTTTACAACTCAGCTAAGCGCATCGGATCTCAGTTCCAAGCTGCCTCTACCCTTATTATTCAACTAACGAGACCCGCTTTGCTCGCATTATAACGAGCTGCACCTCCCCACTCCAGATGCTTATTTTCTGATTGTTGTCACTGAAATCAAACATGACTAAGTTGGGAATGGCATTGTTCATCCCTCCCAATCGCCCATTCCTGCGCGCTTTTTTTTTTGTTTGGTTCCGCGTTTCTCTTGTTTCCCATTTTGCTGCAGAAATCCTAATCAGTAAATTAGTTGTTCCGCGCCGTTGACTCTTTGATCGGTTACGTTGCTGTTTTCCATCAATCAAGTGAGATTAACGTTTTTACAAAGCCCCGTTTGCATCATTAAAATAGTAAGACGCGTGGCCCCGGAGAGTACATATCTCTTAAAATAACAGTTCCTTCATACCCAGGTATTTAGAAGGAGGGTATACATCCTCCTAATTAGGCTACCATGGTCACTGCAAACGTTTACCTTTCAGATAAAATGGCAATAAAGTCATGTTGTCACCTCTCAAAAAAACACAGAGGAGCGGCAAGGAGGTTTCTGACCTATTGGAATAACTGTGGCAAGTGGGAAATAGCGCAGAGGTTCCCATGATCAATGTCAATCCCGTGGCAGACTCAGGTCTTTAATTCCAAAACAAGACATCTATGGGTCATCATTGGATCTGTGCGGGCAATGTTAACACTGTCCCTTGTTTCCCCAACTCGGAATATCGCTGCGTGATCACAAACTTAATTAGGAAATTTGAATGACGAGGAAGACATCTGATTCCATGAGATGAATGTAGGGCACGTAACGAGTATCTCTGTCCCAATAATGCAAAACTAAACAAGCAAACATAACGGTTTTCAACGGATGGAGGAGTAGGCATTCGAGCAATTTCTTGAATGATGTTCTTTATTTATTTATGATGCCTTTACGACAATTACATTGCAATGCAATGTAAAACAGAGTGTATTGGGGGGGAAGATGGTGAAATGTTTGGCGACTTTCATTAGAAATGTAAACGTGCCGACTCCCGTGGCTAATTACTGTGCAGCACTTTTGATCAACCGCACTTATCATCTTTGAAGTTGCAGAAGACAGGCTAAATAATTTAATAAGCAACCGCCTGTAATTATGTTATTTACAAGGTATGACAGACAGATGATAAAGAAATACAGCTGATCTCAGGGAATGGACTGTTTCGTGACCCCTGGCGCACCCACTCAAAGCTGCAGCTTCTGGGCAGGGGGAAAAAATAACGTGGAGCTGAATTATGGAGAATGGGCTGAGAGGTGAATTGGAACTAGGAGAGAACAAGCTGACTTTTCACCTGAGCGCATTTAACTCCGCAGACAAATAGGGACGCCAACTTATTGTTCATCCAGCTCTACAATAACCAAATCACGCCTTTCTTTACAAAAGTGCAAATTTAACACGGGATTTTTTTTTGAGGCACACGTGCATAGTAAAACTTAACTGAAGCCAAACAAATTGTGTTTGATTCCATGACAGGCAATTCATTTTAAAATACTACAACTTGCAAAACAAAAGCAAAAGTGTCGCTTTCCTACCCATTCATGTGAAATCGTGTGCATTGTTCGGCTCCGAAGTTAAAGGAGTTAAGCGTCCGGGAACATTACAGGGCAAAACATCAAAAGTTTTTTTTTCCCCCGACTATCTCACCTGTTTGGTCATAGAATCGATGAGCCTGACGTAGATATCTTGTTCTGTTCGCACCCCTAGAAATAAAGTAGTATCAAATCTTACGGCATTTAAAAAAAGGATGAGATGTGCGTTCTCAATGAATGACTACCGTCTCAAGATCTAGGTCATTCAAACACAGAAAGGCAAGTTTGCATCGCTTTGTTAAAGGGCACTGTTAATTTGGCAAAATGTGGAAGCTGGTGTCCTTGTAATGAATGCAATAAAATGAGCTGATAGGCGATAAAACGCGAATAAAATATTCGTCAGAGAAATATAAACTGTATCCCAGGAAATTCATGAATTTCTTACACTTATTGTAAATTTTCTGTTTAGTTGAAATGTGCAATTTGCAGTGCTGTGGAGCGTGGAGCGCTGGTCTTTTGCGGGCCCAATGTTGTCCCATACTTTGTCTATTTTCCTTTTGGACAAGTATTCCATTACACCCAAATGGTGATAACTAATGTCACGGATATACTTAATGTTTTGTTAATGATACTCAAATCTGGAGCCCATGGAAATGGCAAGCCCTGTCTAAATCTTGTAGGGCTACAATTTTACTCTAAAGCTTTGTTTTACTGCCTGCGTTTAATTGTTACAATATAGGCCAATATGCTGCCCCTGAAGATAACGGCAAAATGTCATGAGATAAAAACAACATTAAAATGGACCGAGGACCCCGCTTCAAGTGATGAGAACAACACCATGTTCACTTTCAAACCCAAATGCCCGATAAACCAGGAGAAGCGACTTTGATATTCTAATCTTTTTATTTTCTTTTTACGCTTAATTGCTAGCCGGGTTGAACTTCAAAATTATACAAACAATGACTTGTATCTACACCACATGACTCACAACCAAAGCCTATTAAAATAGAAAAAGAAAACCGCTACACCCCCAGGATCAATGCAGTCCAACTTACCATTGCTGTAAAGTAACTGAAGTTTGTAGTGTATTCCATTGTTGGTCTTTTCATTATTTGGCTCCTAAAAGCAACCGTTATAAATGAGTAGTTAAATAATACAATGTATTCCATAGTTTATTTTTCATGTCTTTTAAAATATATGTGCTTATAATTAACAGCTTGTTACGCCACTCTTTTTGGCTTGTTAAAGTAGTCAGCGGAGAGTCCCCGCATTCTAGCATTAGGAAACATTTTGCTTTTAGGCTTTTGTAATAAAATAATATTTACACACAATGTCATAAACAGGCAGCTATTTTTCTTAGCAGCCGAGAGCTGTTATAACAAGCAGAACTACACGTGGTTTGGGCGCCTCTTGAGTACCGTTAGCCTTGTTAGTTATTGTGCACTTAAAGAGAAAATCATTCCTACAGTGAGCAACTTACTTTATCTTTCTCCACAAAGTCCACATAAGCTGTTCTCTCGATCTCGACGGGCTGCCCCTGCCTGTCGTAAAGGGCCAAGACGAAGTGGAAAAAATTGGATTTTCTTAGGTTTGAGGGCGGCTGCTTTTCAAAATGTGCCCGTGCTAGACCCACGCCGCTGCGGGAAAACAATAACACAGTGTATCGGTGAGAATTAGCTGCACTAGAGACAGAGACCAACTGATGAAAAACATGGGAGATGGGAATCACATTTGGGAGACTAGAGATTTCTTGATTTGTCGCTAGCAGTAATATGATGTAATGAAAGGGAAAGTGAAGGGGAGCAGAGGGAGAGAGGGGGGTAATTGATAGAGTATTGAGGGGATTTGGTGATTTTGGGTCGATATGAGAAACATAAAAAAATCAGATGGCGGGTAGTATTTGATTATACATACCTCTGGGCTGCCGTGTTAGCATCCACAACCCCAGCTGTGTGCATCCATGATCGGACCGGGTTCATCCCACTTCCTAGCGGTTCCTCTTTCATGGTCGTCCCACCTCTTGGTATATTTTCCTGAATTCCAAACATTAAAACAATTTTTTTTCTGCAAAACCAGCTCCTGTACGGTTTTAGTATCTGGGAGATGTCAGGTTTTTTTTTCCCACGGCGAACGGAGGGGGGAAAATAGATGAGAGATGACTTTGCTCGTTATGATCAGTGAGAGAAAAGCCGAGTTCAGACTTGCTTCCTCTTCAAGCTGTCCTGAATTGGCACGACATAAACAATTTCAGTAGTTCGGCGCTAGTTGGATCGTGATCCGTTGTGGAGGAAAGTACAACTAGCGGGAAATTTGGTTTAAGAGTAAAAAAAAATGTTGTTTGTTGATGTTGTTCTCTCTCTCAGTGTGGTGTCATCCTGCTAACAGCATCAAAGGTATTCTGCTTAGGACACTGCTGAATCGACCACTTCTGACAAGGTTCTCCTGCTCCAAAAGACAAATAAACGAAAAATGATTACCATAGAGGTGTTCCTGGACACAGGAGAGGTTGATTAGGGCCTTTAGCGTCTCACAGAATGGATGGAAACATACAAACTCAGCCCTCTTTCCCCGAGGAATGGAATCTTTCCCGGGAGCCAAAACTCTAAACCCTCGGGACGGCTGCTGACAGATTCTGACGCTTCGGGGAGGAGATTGTGGCCATGTATGGATGTAGTATTAGCATAGCCAATCGCAACAACGCCACGCTTTTCATTGACAGCCTCAACCAGAGCCGCTGTTTCAGCTGCCCTCTTTTTTTCTTCTTCTCTCGCTCCCCTCTGTATTTCCCCTTCTTTTTCTTCTACCCAAATTTGACATCCAATAAAATCCAAATGCAGACATTATTATTAACATAATGAATCCTTCAGGAAAAAAAATAATATACACACACACACACACGGCGGACGCGAATTGTTTGTCTTCAAACAGAAATTAAAGGGGTAAAAAAATTGTTACTTGAAACGCACTCTGATCAATAGCGGGAACTTGCGGGTGAAGTTTGCACTTAAACTTATAAAATAGCGCGTGGAGAATGTGCCTTGCCTGGCCTTGACTACAAATGGTTGCTGGACAGTGCAATATATATGGTCAGAAAATCAATACAATCCTCCATTGAAGCTACCTGACAAATTAATTACAAACCTGAATTCTGTGTGTCTCTATGCGTGTAAGTGTGTGCATGTGCATGTTTGTGTCTGTGTTGACGGGAGGGGTGTCTTTCGTGTTTATTTTAAACACATGTTCTTATCAAACGACGTGTCTTCTTTATGTAGTTTGTGTTGTGTTGTAAAGTGGCGCATTACAAACATTTTTCCTATCCATGCGATCACATAATCAATTATGGGTTAAAGATCTCGGTATGTCCATTGAATCAATATCCAAATTCTGAGGTACATTTTATATTAACAATAAATAGGAAGGGGCTGCAATAACGGCTGTGAATCTGCACGACGATCCGAAGTTAGATGACACGAAGATATGCGATCATCGGGAATTCCTGAAGATCCACATGTATTTCTAACCAGATTTTTGTTGACTAAAACTAGCCTTTCAGAGATATTAGTTAGTGCCCAGAAGAGGGGACCCTTGGGACGGAACCTGCCCTGTGCATTTTTGTAACTAAAGGTAGGAACCCTGGCTGGTGGGAGAGAATCAGGGATAGTCACTTACTCAATAATCAGCTCCTTCTCTTCGTTCGTATTAGCACTGCCATCCTTTATTTGACAATTGGCACAGTATGTACGCTAATATTTTAATTAATCGGTGAAAATCGAAGTCCGAATTCTGTTATCTGGGGAGACCATAACACTTGAATTTCAATAGTCCGCTGAGGGTGAGAAAGAGATGTGTTAGAGCAATCTATTTTCTGGTGTTGGGGGTTAATGACTATTGCGACAGATAAGTGAATTATCAAAGCTGTTGCTATTCCGATTTCAAAATCCATTACATTGGTGGCGTCTAATTAAATACGTAAGTATAATAAAATCATATTTTATGGCGATTGAAAGTAATAAGATTAGTCTTCAGAAGCAATCATCACATATTAAGATGCCATATAGATCTACAGAATCCTAAGTCTGTATTTTAAAATCAAAACGTGCAGGGAACAATATGCATAATAAATAAAAAGAGATTCTGAGCTGTAGGGATCAGTGCAGTATCGATCTTGTACATCTGTGTTATTAACACAATTATTACATTTCAACCGAAAATAAAAATAAGTTGCAGAAAGTAAACCTTTCTTCTATCTGTGCGATGTTTTGAAACCTGTAAAGAGTTTAAGCGCATTTTCATTCTGCGAGTCACTTGTTTACACATAGATGCAAAGCTCCGTTATAGTAAACATGCATTAGTAATTAATGAGTGCATCAATATAAATATAAAATTGGTCGTTTTAACACCAACGAGTCGAAGTGAACACGTTTTTAGCAATCGTTTATTTAATTTTAAATATATTTAAAGTGTTTTCCTTCAAATCTGATAAACGTGTTTTGCACCAGGCCACTGACAGTGTTCTGATACCAGATTACACCCGCCGAGGCGATTTAAATCTGATTACCAAATTATAGGGTTTTAGCCAAATCCTTTTAGAGCTGACTGTAGAACGTAACCTGGAAAGTTCCGCGAAACCGTCACAGAGCCTCCATCCGTGCTTCGGCCAAAGAGTTTTAAAACGTATTGGACAACAACTGCAGCTGCACCACTATTTTTTTTTTGGAAGATATTAGGCGAAAATTAATGCAAATCTGTGTTCAGAAGCCATCTGGCCAGAATAGGGGAATCAGCTGTTCCTCACAACAGGGTTTGGGCTGAATATATTTCGCTCATTTTCTATTCTCATCTGGTGTGGACGGCGACTGCTCCAGACGATAGCGTGGAAAATACAACAACCTTTATCGCCCACCCCAAATTTACCATTTTGACAAACTGCTTGCAACAACCCAAATTTAATCGAGGGGAAATGTGACGACTCCGTATTGACACAACAATTTACCGCTGCCATTTCTTGTAGGGGAAGGGTCGCATAAAAGCGACTCAAACTTCATCTCTTCAATACAAAGTGACTTTGGCGTTCAGATAAATAACTTTCCAGTGTTTTGAGAGCGCTTTAAAAAAAATTCCAGGTAGCCTTTGTTCCCAGAGAGGGGAATTGTAGCAACACACCCGCCCGAATATCACCTTAAAGCATCTACAATTACACACGCGCCTTCCTCTTTGCAAGCAAACAGCTCCATCCAAAATAAGCGAGACTGTCGAACGATCTATTCGGCTGGAAAAAAAAGTGAACCCGCGGAACACATTTAAATAATTTACTACAATGGAGTAGGACAATGAGCCAGACAGTTTTATGGGCTGTTTGTTGTCAAATATTGTTTGAATTGTCTGGTTTATATATATATAAACCAGACAATATATATATATATATATATATATATATTTTTTTAAATCACACTGGGCAGTGGGGACAGTTGTGTGTGGTGAAATACTAGGGGAATCAGTCGGGTTCTTAGTTTGTGGAGTGAGCCAGCAACCACTGTTGGACAAAGAGAGCCAGAAGCTTGCGGGGTTGAATCGGATTTGCATGGTCCAGTCAAAGACCTCCCGAAGTAACGATCCTCAGTATTATGTGAAGTGTTCCTTTTGTAAATTTACGGTGAGAGGTTGAATGATACACATAATTTGCATATAAATAGCGACATCAAGCGATTCGCGTGCCACACACCAGTGGTCCCCCAGATGTCAAGGCAAAGTCAGTCAGATGGACACTGGGAGTCCCATGTCCCCGGCGCCAGCTGTCCGCTCCTCGCCGACCACACTGTAAAATCACAATCGCCAAGCGAACACACTGCTTTTCACCAAATCTCCCCGCTTTGCCTTCCTGCTTTAACCCTCAACCCCGTTTTACAAACGTTGTTTTGTGTGAACACTCGACTGCCTTTGTTCACTTATAATGTAGTGGTTTTAGATGTTATATCCCCCCCTCCCCTCCCCCTGCCCCCCCCCCCCCCACCCCTCAATATAAAAAAAAGTAGACGTCTTCTAAATGATTAAAACAGCTAATTGTTGGTGTTTACTAGTCCACCCCCCTCTGTTTTAAAGCAAAAAAATATATTCCTAACTGACTTTTAAAACAAAATACTTAGACCAACTACTACACACACCACTGCTCGCTGGCGCTCAGGGCCATTTAGTGCATGCATAACGGCAGTTTTCAAATAAAGGTAACAAAATCGTTGTGTGCCTCAAACTTGCTGTGAAGATGGCACAAAGGGCTACAATATAGACTGGTGTGATACGGCGCGAGGTGAGAACGGGAGGGGAAGTCTTTTACCGCAGTATGTAACATACATTCAATGCGTATCACACTAATTCTCTATTGCATACCCCGATCCCAGTTAGCCACTTTTAATTGACCGCAATATATTTTCCAACTTACGCGAAATAAATAAAGAGCTAACCCGCATCATTTTTTTTTCTCTCTCTCTCTCTCGAAGAAGAAGAAGAAGAAACCGTACAACAGTCATTCGGGAACCTCTAACGCATCCATTATAAAAGCCACACATTAAACTGATCGATTAAAAATCTTAGGTCCCCTTTATGCAGTTCGCCGTCCGCATAGATGTAATGACAGAACTTAAATTAAAACAAAATAGCACGAGTCATAAATGAGTTCTCCGCACTAACATATAACCACGCGTTATATTGATTTTGTTTTGGCTTTGATCAATTGAAACTACGGTTCGTTGATATTTTGAGTATTTCCCCCCCCCATCCGAAAGGTCTATTCTATGAAGCGCCTTGCAGAGATTTAGCGGAAAGTCTCAATCCCTGTTTCAACGTTGCAACCTGTAAGGTGCACATTTGACAAATAGCGCCGCCTCGGGAGGGCTGGAGATTCGGCTTTGGGATCAATCTGGACTCCATGAAGAGCTCGCCAACATCGCGAACGTGGAAAGGAGCCCGTTGCTCACACTAAGATTTCCTTACCAACTTTCCCCGAATATCCCTCAGAACTAATGCACCTTTACGCGCCCACAGGTCAAGACGCGTCTCACTCGCGTCCTCAGGTGCCCGCGTCTGAATGCCTGCAACTTTAAAGCTTTTATACACAACAAAAAAAAAATTCCGCCGCGCATTAATTAATATCCAGATCGGCAACTTTTGTTTTTGCGAGAACAGAAATACACGAATCGACTGCCTGTCTCAAAATAGTTCTCTGAACGCGCCGCGTTGTTTCATCATTGAGATCGCCACTGCATGGGTAGCAATTCGTAAATGACAATGATGTAGTAACGCGCGAGAAGTCGATTTGTCCACTATATGCAACTTTTTCCACCACTTTCCGCCGGTGAGGTGAATAACCCGGCGGCCACTGTCTTAGAAAAGTGGTCACCCTATGAAGAGTGGGGCAAATGCCGTCAAAGCGGACAGTAGCGGGGCCAACAAATACCAGTCGCAGATTGTGCCCGACAGTCGGGACAAAAAAACGTGCAAAAGTCCTTCTTGGAAACAGGGCACCTTCTCGCAACTGAAAGCGCTGCTGGTACAGCTGCTTCCGAGGTTACACCTGGACACATTTTGGCGTACCCCTGAGTGATAAGAAACTTCAACAATTATACATATCGGGAAATACAGGTGAATATCTCAAACTTGATCAGTGAAATGCGCAAATTTCCGAGCCATCCCGACAATTCGGGGTGTCAAAGATTGCGCATCTAGGCGAATGAAACGTCCGGTCTAGAGAAAAATTGGTTCACTAAAATCTCGCAAGGGTCAACAATAAATCAGCCCAAAGTACCAACTTTAATTTGTCCTCCACCTCAGGAAGTTCGCTGCACTGTGCAAATTGAAACTTCCCGGTCTCAGGCAAAGCAGAGGCGGAATTCGGACGGAGAAGGGTCGATTTTAAATATTATAATGCGCTTCAATAAAACACACTTCGTTTTAATTAATTCTGATATTATTTTGTAAGTGCCCGGACGCTGATGTCATATTTAATATGTTCAATCCAGATGTGATACCTAGGGTGAGATACTCAGTGATGAAGTAGTCAGTAGCTTCGGTTCAATTCATTGAGGAGAATTGTAAAACACTACTGTGGGGACTGACTTTTGCATTGAAATTGCAAGAACACGAATTCAAATGTGACTATTTTGAAATAGCCGAAACGTAATATATATTTCAAAACTCTATCTTTTAAAATCGGGTACCGTAGACAATGAACTATATACACTCGTAACCAATAGCGAAACTTTCAATCTGCTGCGCTTGACGGTATTGTATTTCAAATTAAAATGCTCGCAGATAAAATCCAAAACCCTCATTTTAACAGACTGCATATTCTAATCGCGTATCTTCTGAAGTATAGGCGCTGCATAGGAAAATAATTTCCATTAAAATTTGGTATATTTTCATACTAATAGAACTATTGATTGGAAAGCTGTTGCCAATTTACTTTTTGTAATGCCACGCTGCAATTTGCATTTATTCAACAGATCGTAATGAAGAAAGAAAGCTGGGCGGTTTGGCTGCCGAAAGCGTAGCTGGGGGGCAATGCAAGAACATAGATTGCTTCCAGTCAATTAATATGCAGTTTGTCCCAATAAAACAAGGAGTGGAAATAAAATAAGACACTGCGGGCTTCCTCACTATTAAGATTAGCCAACGAGATTTCCAAATTTGTTGTATTTGGGGATAAAATGCTCCTCTAACTGACAGTAATTTGTTAAACTACCAGAGATGCACCCGCACACTTGAAAACTGCCAGTAAGATATTACCCTTGAACTAGATCTAAATTATTCAGCAGGTTAATTTACTTAAAGAAAACATGGGACAAAGTTAAATACAGTATTACATCCTGGAATTTGTTTGCTTGCACATAATTTGGAAGGAATGAATACTATGAGTTAGAACAAAGTTTGATTCTAATACATTGGCTTAGTGAAATTAATTTGAAGAGGGTAACAATATTTGCTGTAGGAAATTGCACGATGGGTCTATGAATGGCAAACATGTTTAATCTGCATTTTAACAGCTAATTCTTGCTGTTGACGGGGGCACGTTTTCTCCCTACATTTAGAGTTAGCGTTTTAACGCAGATGGCATCAATGAATAACAAGAGATAGGCTAACTTCTTGCAATCACAGATTATCAGCAACGCTTTTGGATAGCGATCAAAAAATCGCAACTCTCGTACTATGGTGACAGTGCGCCACCTAAAGGAGCCTTTGCAAAAAAGCAGGATAACAACTTAAAGAGTTTAAAACTTAAACAAGACCGTTCTATTTTTATTTTTTGTTGAAATCTCACATTTAAAGCAAAACGCTCTGATAATCTTTTAAGGACATCTTTTCCTAAAATGCAATGGTAATCAATAGTCAATTTGTTTCGTGAACAACAAGGAAGAAAGCGAACCCCCAAAGAACGTGTTCACGAAGCACACACCTTCTGCAATATAATCAAATGGATTAAAAGTGGCCACTTTCTGATTATTGATTATGGCAAGGGAGAAGACTGCGAAGTTAATGACTTAACCTGAAAAGTGACTGGTGTGTTGAAATACCTGTAGCTCAGATGGCTTTTGCTCGAGTTTTTTTGTTGTTGCTATTTTTATATTTTAACATCAATCTGGATTTGTGCTCGATGAACTCAACTTCACCCACTGAACATTAAATGCACTATCAAGGAAATTAGCACCTTGAATAAATCAACAATATTCCTGACAGATCGATCAATTTGTGGTTGTTTACCTTTTGGAATTGATTCGTGGCTATTATAATAATACTTTAAACACTACCTTTTACGCTGCAGGACATGATGGTGGATATAGTTTCGACCTTAAAACCGAACGAGGAATTGCCATCAGTGACAGAATGTACATTCACATAAAATTGATTTGTTTAAAACTTTTAACGTTGTTGGTGTCGTTTATCACACCGTGCAAATAACGAAGGGATGTTTGAGGTGGATTTAATCATCGTAATGAATGTACTCCAAATACTTACGTAACAAATTGTTACTAGATAGAACACAATTAAGAATGAAAAAAATCGAAAAAGTTGCAAAATTTAATTTATTATACATTAACATTATCCGTTATAAATACATAACACATACCTATAATAAATATCCAAGAAATGCAAACATGCATAAGTGTATAATAATCTGTAAATTCATTATTTAAATGGACGTGTTCAAACTGAAATTATTTTGGAGAAACATTGAAAACGCCTTATGAGCTGCTGGGTGACGTTTTTACGAACTAAATGTGAATTATACCAAATAACACCGAGAGAGATGTTTAAACGCAAAAGAAAGAGAGCGTATCTGACTATAACCTATAACTGAGACTGTTATGGCATGTCAAGGTAGTGTGAAATCTAGAACACCGCTTACCTTTCATGGACAATTAGACACTAGACAGATTTTCCTTTTAAGCCAAAGTCGGAACTATTTACCCGTCATGTTGTGTTTATTTATGTACTGTGAAAGCGTGGTCCTGGACTAGTTTAGATACTTACATGGAAAATCTTTGCAATTTCTGCCTACAACTCAACTTGGGGGTCGTCTGGCCAGTGCAAACCCCGCACAGACGCAAGCGCAGTTTTAACTGGTCCGGGGAGGCGGGGATGCAGCTTGTGCTCGGTGGCTTTGTCTTTGGCAGTGTTAAAGTAATCGGGGAAAGGGATGAGCGACTTCGAGCAAAGAACTTCAGACAAGCAGGGGGTTCCATTGAGTCTTGAGCCGCGGGTGCACTTTCTCCAGCAAGGGCAGAGGTCCATATTTTCATTTAAAAAAGGACAGTCTCTCCCCCCCCCACCTCCCCACCTTCCCCTCCCAACCACCCCTCAGGATAAATGCAAATGTTATGACAACTTCTCAAGTGTTGAAGGTTAAACATTTAAGTGTTTTTAAAGTGTCAGAATCTGAGCGAACGTTGACTGAAGCTGTGCGCGACTTCCTGAAGTAACTGTCTTTGCCCAACAGTGTTGAATTCCCTTGCACAGTGAACTATTGGAAAGCGGGTCACGGTGTGAAAGGGCACGTACCAGGTGACCCTGGAGTTCAGTTCAAATGTGGCAGTCGTTCCACAGGGGACAGCAACAAGCAACCTTACAAAACTTCCCAACACTCACACATATGTCTGTCATTCAAGTGGAAGCGAACAGGGTGTGGAGCAAGCCTGGCCGCAGAGTTAAAGGCATGAAACAGGAACAATTCAAAAGGTCCATAATGTGACCACACATCATCTACATGTACCTTTCATTCTTTGGAATAATTTACGTTGATGACCCCCCCCCCCCCATCCTCTGCACATCCTAATTTTCATTCAACTGTATCAAAATTGTTGAACCATTAGGAGGAACCTAAACAACCCCCCCCCCCCCCTATAAATTGCTTTTAAAACTACAAGAAATAATTTTGAGAATACAAGTCATGGTCAGGCATTTAAATGTCAGCTACCTGTAAACTCTGTTTCTGTTTGTTTCAGTGAAATAAATTAACTAAAAATGTATGTTTAGAATATGCAACAAAAAAAAGACAAAAATAAGGCTTTGCACAAAATTTAACAGCTTTGGCATCAGCATTATGGGGTGTGCAGGTATTTAACAATATAATTACATGAAAAGGGTTACTTTTGAGTGAGCTGGCGGCTAATTAAGGTGTTCCGATTATGTCAAAAACCATTAAGGGGAAAGTTCAAGTAGACCATAAACATGGTCTGAACTTTGAGATACGGCAATACTATTTAACTCACACTTTGGTACCTATTATGTTTCCAGATCATTATGCCACTTATAGCTAATTAGGAAGCTGATTTTATGATGTCAGAAGACATTCAACAGTCTGAGAGGCATGGGACATTCATTCACCAGCAGTCTGTGTTCCGTTTCCATGGGAACGCAAACCTTAAATCCAATGTTGGAATTCAGCAATCAAGTATTTTTTAAACAGCAATGTTTTTTTTCTCCCCAGAGGTCACACAATATAGTCATTAAATTAATGGTAATCAGAAATAGTGTCTGCAATATCTTTTCTTTAAATGATATCTAAAACAAAAGCATTTTGCAATATTTATAAAGTTATTTTTAAAAAGTAACTTTTCCCCATTTCTTGTGTTAATCCATTTGGTTGAAATGTCAGAATTCCAGAGTACAGGCAAAATGCAAAGCAAGGAACTTACAATTCAGTTTAAGATGTTCTTATTTAATATTAATGTTAAAATATATGTTACATGACACTTATTACAATTTTAAAATGTACTTTTTAAACTTTTTGCTTGTTTGGAGCGCATCAGCACTGTGGTGGATAATGCCTGGAGAATTATGTTATATTCCAGAAGTCGTTGTATATGTGACTGTAACTTGCGAATGTCACAAGTGTTTTGAAAGTGGAGTTTTGGAAAGGAATACAATTGCTTCAAAGTGAACATTAATGCATGGTGATAATGCCCTTTTGCTCTGATAATTCACCTTGACTAAATCAAAGCTCTCAGCAACATTGATAAAATATTCTGGAATAATTATTTTTATCGTAATGCGTAAAAAGTAATAGTCTACCACAACATAGCCTTACAAATATAAGCATACATTTTAAGAAAACCATTGAATGCTTTGCCATTAATGCTCTATTGTTAACTAATAATATAACCCACCACATTGTCCATTTAAATGCCATTAAAATAATGGTGTCTGATATCCTTTTAGTCAAGTAAATGAATTCAACTTTCATTATTAACTGAAAATAATAACTTTGAAAATAATAGTTTTTTTTGCATACGATTGGAACACATTTCCCTTTAGCACATGTATAATAATAATTTTAATAAATGTTGAAATTAGAATCATACTAATCCATACAACATTTTATATTGCATTTAATAGGCTAATTTCATCTTATTGTTCTGATTTTGGTGCACTATAGTTTTTATTATCACTTTTAACGCAGTTATTATTAATGCAAGCTAAACACAGCAATAAAGCTGAATCCACAGTCTGTTTGAGTATTACAGATATTTTGTACTTCGTTACCATAGTCTCCATTGACAGTGGGAAATAAGCAAATGTAGGGTGATTACACCAATAATCATTCATTAGTCGTAATGCACAATTTGTTACTCTGGATCAAATCTTAATACTTTCTAAAAAAATTGACTTATAAAAATATAATTTTTTGTTATTTATTAAGTCGTTTCTGGAGAAGGGAGAACGTCAAAATACTTAGGTTCCTTCACATTACATCTGCAGTAATACCTCGTGAATAGCCTGGGACCTATAGTTGGTGAGCACAATTCATAGGTGCTGTTAGTGCGAGTGGAGAATTATGCTCATAATTCCTTATACCAGTGCAATGAGCTCCACTTACCAGCTGGTAAATTCTCAGTATTTAGCAAGGACAGACAAGGCATTCATCTTTTTAAAATGGATGAACCAAATACTTTTTCGCTTGGGCAGCTTACAGCCCAGTGGTATGAATACTGATTTCTCTCACTTCAGGTAGCCCCGGCATTCCTTCTCGCTCTATCCCTCCCCCACCCAAGTCGCACTAGTTTCTCATTTTCACCCTACAAACAGCTTACAATGGCCTGTTTCCTTTATCATTGTTACTTTTTTGCATATCTTTCATTGATTGTTCTTTATCTCTCCACATCACCGTCTATATCTCTCGTTTCCCTTATCCCTAACCAGTCTGAAGAAGGGTCTCGACCCGAAACGTCACCCTTTCCTGCTCTCCAGAGATGCTGCCTGTCCCACTGAGTTACTCCAGCTTTTTGTGTCTATCTTCGGTTTAAATCAGCATTGGCAATTCCTTCTTACACACTTTTAGAATCCATTTGCACCTGTGCAACACATCCGATTTAATTTTATGTTTTTAATTTTTCATTTCACCTCTGGCTATGGTCTGTCTTTTTAAAGATATATTTGTCTTTTGTTTCATACCACATTTTAATCAGCAATTTTCAGTTTATTAAATAAGCAAAATCTGTATATGTAATCTGTGTCTGTTACAATTTTCACGGTAATCTGTTTTTCCTATCTCAAAGATCTGTTTCACTGAGAAATATATTTATTGCCACAAGGTGATCATTAAAGCAGAATCACCAGCGTGTAGATATTGGCCTTAGACATATTCAAATGTAAGCCTTGAGCTTCATTTTGCTACAAAAAGAGCCTTGAGAAACAGATGCGGCTTCAATGCAAATAGGTTCTGGGGTTAGGATGGTTTGATGGGGAGAGGGAGATGCTTGGATAGAGGCAGTGGTGTATGGTGAAGCTAACAAGAGAGGTGGCAGCCAGACCCATCGACTGCCCATGCTGTTATCAAGAGAAGCCAAAGTAGACCAAGAACAGGGCAGGCGTGGCAACTAGTTGGTGACCAATTTCTCGAATTGGGATTTTGATTAACATACTTAAGACACCTAACCCTTGACTTTTGGCAGGTGCGATGGTCACTTGAAAGCTTTGAATGTAACAGCAGTTGCACTTCTGAGATCACACCCCCCCTATTCACATGCAGATAAATTGACTTCCTGCACGTGATATTTAATTTTAACTGATGTAAAAGCAGATGCTTTAATCTCCCTTCCGAAGAAGGTTCATTATATCTATAAAAACACAATAACTGATGTCTGACCTGTTGTGTATTTTCAGCTTCTTTTTGCTTAAATTTCAAATTTCCAGTTTGTGTGTTTTATTTTTCCAAAGTGGAAACAGCATGACCATCAAGTAAAACAGAATATTAATTTTAGTGTTAAACCAAGAACACTTGTGCCATCCATTAAATTACCGACTATCATTTTTCTAAAGAAATAGTAATTAATTTCAGATGTTTTGGGCTTGACATTAGACCACGATATATAACTCGAGCTGGTTTTCGATCAGGCTGGGATTAACATGCTAAGAATAGAAAAGCCACCTGTGGCAGGAAAACACTATCAAGGGTGGTGTTAAAACCACTTTGTCTTAATAATGCCAAGTGCAAGTGACATTTCTACTAAGCAATACCATGCTTTATTTCAGGATCGTTTAGCACATGTACAAAGACAAAGGAGAATCGAATTATTGAATTATTTTACTTTTTAAAAAATCTACTTAAAAATAGTGAAATATAATAACGTTTGACATACATGAACTTTCTTATTGTAATGGAAAATTCCAAATTGTTCTCCCTTTTATCCGAATTTTAATTTTTGCGCAGCCCATCACACGAACCAACCGTCCCTCCCAATGACTCCATCTACACTCCACACTGCCTCGGGAACGCAGCCAACATAAGCAAGGGCAATTTACGCCCCAGTCATTCCTTCCTGTCGAGCAGAAGATACAAAAGCTCGAAAGCACATACCAACAGATTCAGGAACAGCTTCTTCCCTGCAGTCATCAGACCACTGAATAGTTCTCTCGTCAGCTAAGGATGTTGTCCCAATCCTCCAAGCTACTTCAATGCAACCTTTTCACCTTTAAAAAAAAAAATCTGCACTTTTCTGTGACGTTAATGCTATAACTTTGAACACTATGTTTTGCACTCTGGTATTTTTCTCTTTGCACTACCTGTTGTAAATTATGTATGGCTTGGTTGTACTCATGCACAGTATAATTTGACTGGCCAGCGCACAAATAAAGATTTTTTCCTGTATCTCAGTTCATGTGAGAAAATAAACCAATACCAGCTATTTACAGATTTATCAGAATTGTCATTGAATAACAAACATTGTCATCTCAAACTATCATGGATCCCTACTATCCATGCCATGCCCTCTTCTCATTGTAAAAATTGGGCAGGAGGTACAGAAGCCTGAAGTCCCACATCACAGTGTGGGCAGTGGCACAGCTGTAGAGCTGCTGACTTACAGCGCTTGCAGATCCTGACTACGTATGCTGTCTGCACGGAGTTTGTACGTTCTCCCCTTGACCGCATGAGTTTTCTCCGAGATCTTCGGTTTCCATCCACACTTCAAAGACGTACAGGTTTGTAGGTTAATTGGCTTGGTATTATTGTAAATTGTCTCTCATGTGTGCAGGGTAGTGTTAATGCGCAGGGATTGCTGGTTGGTGTGGATTCGGTGGGCCGAAGAGCCCGTTTCTGCGCTGTATCTCTAAACTTAACTAAACTAAAATAAAGCAGCTTCAGAAACAGCTACTTTCCTCTGGCCATCAGTTTGCGAAGCTTTCTGCACAACCCTAATCTTACCTGAGCAACGGAACATTACGGATCATATCTTACACTACCATGGACTTGTACTGATGCCTTGTTTGTTCTGTGTATTGCCTGAAACTAAGTGCCTGTGATACTGCTGCAAGCAAGCTTTTCGTTATACATAGACCTTGCCAATACATGCGCATATGGCAATAAACTCAACCTATCATTCTTCAATGGCAATTTGCTTCCTTCGTTAAAAAATGAAAATGACAATAAATTGTTTTAAAATCACTATTGAATACCTAATACTTAAATGCAAGTTTTAATAGAAGAGTCACTCATAGTTATATGATGCAGATTTGTATAAATGTCCATAATATTTAAGTATGCGCTGTTATTAAAACAGCAGCCACTAAAATGTATTTTTCAATTAACTCCTTTTCCCACTTTTAGGTAGCATTTACATAAAGTTGTTTAAACGTGCAGGAACCTTTGACTGATGTATGCTGTATTTCATATCCGATAAAGGTCTATTGTAAAAACAATCCTAGTAGTTAGTGGGAAAAAAAAATTAAGGTATTCATGTGGGTTATTTTCTTTCTCGCTGGAAAGAACAAGAGAAAATGTGAGTATTTTAAAGGGAATGATTTCTTCACTCAGCAGATGTTGGGTCAGTAAGGGGGCCATTACATCTTATGTACAAAGCTGTTGGGCAAATGACCAAGTGAATTGTCTAATTCCCACAGCTGTTATGTGTATGAAACCACCCTCACTTTTATTTCCTAAACTACTAAAACTCCTGAGGAAAGCTGCTTACATAGCAACTAAATAAATAGCCCAATTTTCAGACCAAGGTTTTAGCATTTCTGTTGAGTGCTTGAAGCATTTAAATAATAATAAGTGTTTTGAGTGGGTGAGATGTGTTTTTGCATTTAATATTTCAACGATGTTTGAATACATACCAAAAATTGAAAAACACATTGTAATGCCTTTTGCATTTAACTTATTTCAATATTCCAATAAAGAATTTAAAACATTTTATTTTCTTAGACTTGTTTTAATGGGAAAATTAATTTCTCATGGCTACGTTGGGTAATGCTTTGTTTTAAAAGTTTAAATGTAACTATTTTTTAAACGCAAAGTTATCGACAGATTGCTGCAATTGAGAATCATCACATGCATAATAAAGGCACATCACTTAAATTCTGTGAGACTGCCATCTACTGGAATTTAGTTTGAATGTGTTGACATTTCCATTCCTGAAAGATAAAGTGACACCGAGATAGGTAGTCTCAAAATCTGCTATACAATGAACGTGGCATAATATTTGCACAAGTCAAAAATCGTAAGGTAGAACATCTATGTATTTTTGCACAGTAGCTCTTGAGATTCAAATCATTTATCGTGGAAGTGTTAAGCTCAGAGGAAAATGAAACTCAACATAACATTGAAAGGTAACTCCAGTGAAAACCAGTTTGATGTTTGGGGAAACATATTAACAAGCTGAAGGACCATCAGGCCAAGGTGAGCGGATTCTAATCCTTCACCGATTCCTTCTCTTTGTAAAACAAAACAATTTTTTTTTAAATTCAAAACTTTTTCTCTTCAGTGGTTGAATAGTTCCCTTATTATCATGTGTGCCAAGGTGCAGTGAGCTGCGTTTTTATACAGACCAGTAAGATTATTGCCATACATAAGTACAATCCCTCTAGTTGAGCACATAATACATAGGAACAGCCCACTGAGTCCATATGTAATAGTCTGCAGGTTTTGGGACCATTTCACTGTCCCAACTGCAGGATGGCTCGATTGTAATCATGCATTGTCTTTCCAAAAGCTTTTCACTGTACCTCAGTACACGTGACAATAAACTAAACTCAGCTCATCATAAAGGTTTGTGGCAGCTGTTTTCTCCATCTGGTCATCGATCACAAAGATTTATCTTTATTTCAAATTGCGTTTATCTCCTCTATTGCTCGATTCTTTCACCTCATTAGCTTGTTTATGAGACCTGCCTAATGTGGGATGTAGCCCTGATAATTCACTGCTCACAGCGTCTGTAACGCCAGTGGGAATGAGCTGGGAGGTCTTTAAATTGGACCTGAACTTGAAGCCCTGGATTCTGGCCTTATATTAGATAAGCCTTTAGTGATCAGAAGTTGACAGCAGCAGGAATCCCCCACAATTTGTTGCATCAATGAAGGCCTGAGGATCCTAAGTGTTGGTTGCGGATTGCCAACTTGGGGCTCCAATTACAAGACTTTCCTAGAAACCTGTAGCTTTAAAAGCTTATATTTAACAATGCCCCCCCCCCCCACCCCACTTGCAACCCAATCACCATCACTAGTACTGTTTTACAACAGGAACCAGCATGATACCACCTTATCCATTCCAGGCAGGAAGTCTCAATGCATCCCATACTCTGAGCCAGCATCGCTGATCAGCACATGTGGCTTCCTGACCTTTGTAGACAGTGAAATTTGTCCCTAGCAGTGTCATACACAGTAGAAATCCACATCATGAGCTTACAACGTCCATTCGCATGAGTATTGGACATGTCCCAGAGTTGTCCCCCTTCAGATCTTCACCCCCTTTGAGCATCAACAATTTATTTATAAATGGAGGCCGGAAATTGATGTCATCCATCCAGTTTCCATCAAGAGTCACTGTAACAGAGGTAGAATGCTGGGTAATTAATTCCTCTCTCCATCAGAGAATAAGGACTGATTGTAGTGTTCTGATCTTTGTCCTGGTTGAGATTAGACAAGTTTCAAGACGGGCCACCGACAAGGAGATCGACAAGTTGTTTAGATTTTCTTTTTTTATTGGGCCACCATTTTCTGTCTACGTACTTCCTTTTTTTTTTACAGAAATCTATTTGCTTTGTTTTCTTTCATTCTCTACCTCAGATTCTCTAACTTTGTGCCGCATTCCTTCGGCTTTTCATTTAATTCCCTTGACACATCTTTCTTCATTTGCTTCATTTTTTAATCACCATAATTTATCAGTTCTGTCTGTTTTATTCTCCCAATTTTCTCCCTTAAAAATTACTCTTAAATGAACTCCAAACTCTATCTTTCCACATCATTTAACTCTGTCAAGCACTATCTTTACCCCTTCTGTTTGCAATCATGCAACCGACATATCTAGGGTTGCTCATTGAAAACATACATATGTTGTTGGCATAACTTGAAGTATTGACAGCTGCTGATGTTCTAGCCAATACAACTGCATTGAATTACAGAGATTTTAGAATTTATTCTTTATTTGAGCACTGCTGGAAATTACTCCGACACTAATGACAAAAATATCATATTTGCATTAAATGTATTAAAATATTTCCACCAAATGTTCAATTTAGATTTTTTTAAATTTATTATTATGGCAACAGTAGGGCTCAAAAACAGCAATTCCAACCATTTAGAAATTAATAGATAAAATAGATCTGGTGGAAAAAAATGAGCAATATCACTTGAAAAAAATTAACACAAATGAAAAAGATAATGCATTTGGGTTTTGTCAGTTGTGTTCTGTAAATCTAGCACTAGGATGTTGTTGCTTCTGCTTTAATTGACAGCCATGGGAAGGAAGCAGAAACACTTAGCACTCATACTTTTCAAATTAGATTATCATCACAATGAAATTCAGGTTAAATTACGGAAAACCATATGCAAATTTTTATACATTATTTACAATTGTGTGATTATCTGTGCCTATTTTAACCTACACATTTGGAGTTTAAGCCTGATTTAAAAATATATATATATATATCTGGAAGCTTTTATATTGATTTTAATAATAAAAATTCTGGATGTTTATTGCCAATTATATTCGTTCCCAACCTGTCACTATATTGAATCTGTGGCCAATTTTATTTCCTACAAGTTTATAATATTAAGGAGATAAATATGACAGCCTCTAGTGCATGATTATATATACATTTTAACAGTTCTCCAGTATAATTAGTGTCTTCGTGGCATTCCGAGAGTGAAAAAATGTAACTGTAATTTGATGAAATTATTTTTGCATAAGACTTGTTGTTAATGTAGTTTCTGAAAACAAAAGCTTTGTGGCAGCTATAATTACTTACTATATCAGTGGGCATTATTCATTAAATTAGACCGAAGATGGCATTCCAAGGAATGTATCCTTGTTTTATTATGGGTAATGTGTATTCATTTACTTGCATATAGGAAGCAATTTAAATTAAAAGTTCCTAACACTTGTGGTTTTATTAGTTTATAAAGTCTAATAGTAATTGATAGCACATTTAAATAATGTGTGACGTTGTGAATTGTAAGGGATCAATCTTAAGGATGTGTTGCAGTGACTCATTTTAAAATCTTACCGTAGGGTGACTTTTGTTATATTTTTAATTGCATTATGGAGCTGGCTATTGATTCCAGGCCCTGGTAATTAATAAAGCAAGCTGTTGTTCAATAGCATTGAAACGTTTTGGAGAAAGTGAAACATAAAAATGTTAAATTTATACAAATGTATACTTAACATATTTATCTTTCTTTTGTGTTTTAATTTAGCACTTCTTATCAATATACTAACAATCAATTTGATTTTCATTCATTTCTAGTTGCCTTTGTATAGGAAGGTTTTTTTTTCTGTTGCTCAGTACTTGATGAAAAAGTTTCCCCAAAGAGCTGGCAATGAAAAACCTCAGTAATTGTCTGTATTATATGGATCATTGACCTTGAACACTGGAACTGTGTAACCGACTGTCCATTTATCTGGAAAATTACCACATGGCAAAATCAGATTAGACAGTTTTACAAGATTTGCTACAGTGACTGCCAGTTTATTATTAGATGCTGGACCTTACCAATCCCCCCCCCCCCCTCCTCCCCTACATTGTATTGCCCCTTAACTAACCTGAGATCAAGCTTTGATTATGTGTTGTAAGGCACTCCTGTTAACCCTTTGAGTGCTGCATTTCCATCTGGACATGAATACCATGCGATTTTATCTGTCATTTTTTACCATGATAAAACAAGATAAGTAGTTCATCTATTTCTTAGGTTGACTGCACAATATGGCATGCTTGAGTGGAAGATGAGCAATCTATCCCACATCCACCACTGAAGATCTGTACCTGACTAGCTGGCTCATTCTTAGGGTTCTGTCCTGTTGTCTGCAGAACATCAATGGCTGAGATCCACTGTGAGGATCTGCAGGTACAAACTTGAATTGTAATTTGCGCCTGGTATGACACACATGTGTTCCTGAGCATATTAACATTTTCAATAGAATAACTGATAAGAATTATGACTTTAATAAATAAACAAATGCCTGAAAGTCAATGCAAGCAAAATTACACAACCGAGATGTAAATATGTATGTCTAAGAGCCTCTGATTAGAAATGGGCAGCAGTCCAAAGCTGAGGGCCACAATCTGCCACAACCATGGCTTTCTCTCCCTCAGCCAATGTTAGACGTGCAGAAAAGTTCTGTGGCAGGCAAAAGCCTCATGTAAGACATTTAACAGTGCCCTTTGGACTATTCTGGGCAGTGTGTGAAGAATGCTATAACAATCCTTAAGATGAGTTCCATTTATTGGCTTGAGAACTGAGTGGAATGGTGCACCAGACCAAAAACCCAGTGTGGGGATTGCTGCTTATCACATGTGCGCTCACCACCCCCAACACTGTCCCCAGCACCCAGCACTGCGCTCTTCCTCCCTCGGTCCTCCAACAGCATCTAGTTTAGCTTAGTTTATTGTCATGTGTACTGAGGTACAGTGAAAATATTTTTTTTTGGGTGCTGTCCAGTCAGTGGAAAGACTATACGTGATTATAATTGAGCCGTCCACAGTGTACAGCTACAGGATGCAGGAAATGACGTTTAGTGTAAGATAAAGTCCAGTAAAGTTCGATTAAAGATAGTCTCAGGGTCCCCAATGAGGTAGATGGTAGCCCAGCACTTCTCTCCTTTTGTTGATAAGATGGTTCAGGTGCCTGATTAAAGCATGGGAAGAAACTGTGCCTGAACATGGAGGTTTATGTTTTCACACTTCTAATCCTCTTGCCTAACGGAGAGGGAAGACGAGGGAGTGACTTGATAATGCTGGTGGCCCTTGCCGAAGCAGCGGAGGTGCAGATGGTGTCCATGGAAGGGAGGTTAGTTTGTGTGATGGTCTGGGCTGCGTTCACAATTCTCTGCGATTTCTTGCGGTCATGGATAGAGTTGTTCCCAAATCATGTTGTGATGCATCCCAATAAAATGCTTTCTACAACGCATCTGTAGAAGTTGGTGAGAGTTGGTGGGGAAATGCCGACCATCTTAAGCCTTCTAAGGAAGTAGAGGCGTTGATGTGCTTTCTTGGCAATTGCTTCAATATGGCTCGTCTAAGACACATTGATGGTGATATTTACTCTGAGGAACTTAAAGCTTTCAACCATCTCTACCTCGGCGCCTTCAATGTAAGTGTACTGCTTTGCTTCCTGAAGCCAATCACTATCTCCTTTGTCTTGCTGACATTGAGAGATAGGTTGTTTTATTGACACCAGGTAACAAGGTTCACATTTCATCCTACAGCTTTAAGACTGGTAGGCCTTATGATGCACTGCCTCATCACCCCCCAGAGTCCCAAGACAACCACCCTCCCTTACCTTCTTCACTCCCATGGGCGGCACAGTGGCGCAGCGGTAGAGTTGCTGCCTTCCAGTGCCAGAGATCCGGGTTTGATCCTGACCACGGGTGCCGTTTGTATGGAGTTTGTATGTTCTCCCTGTGACCACGTGGGTTTCCTCCAGGTGCTTCGGGTTTACCTTCCATATTCCAAAGATGTGCAGGTTTGTAGGTTCATTGGCATCTGTAAAATTTTCCCTAGTATGTAGGATAGGATAGAACTAGTGTACAGGTGATTGCTGGTTGATTCTGACTCGGTGGGCTTCCACAATGTATCTCTAAAACTAAAACTAAAACAAAAACAAATAAGACCCAGTTTTGCACATAGACTAGTTACTCATTCAGCTGCAATGTTTCAAAGACCAGAGACTGGATACTTCTGGTGTGAAATCTACCGTAGATATTAACTATCATGATAGCGGCAGTAGTTAAAAGTCAACAGTCAGCTGGTGTACAAATATAAAATACTCAATGTCAATGCTCTAAAGTCCACGTGGACATCAGGTGTGAAGAAGGGTCTCGACCCAAAACGTCACCCATTCCTTCTCTCCTGAGGTGCTGCCTGACCTGCTGAGTTACTCCAGCATTTTGTGAAATAAATACCTTCAGGTGTGAACCAGATTGCTTTTGGCTTCAGTGCTAGCTATTTGGGCTTTCTATGTTACGGTGCTCCAACATGAAGAATGACAATTTGAGCAATGTACTTGAGTAAGTAATAGCTGTGCCTGGGGCAGTTTTCGAGCAAAGAGTCGATACATTCAGGAAATAAAACAAAATAATGGAGGGGAACCTTGGGGGGATGTAATAATTAATATCAAATTATTCTGATCTTTCGATGAGAGTTCAAGATAGAACAATTTTATTTTCATTGGGAGGTTGCAATAGTTAGGTTTTTGCATCCTGTAATATTATCAAGCACTTTTGAAACAGGTATGAGTTGGATTCAAATAAATAAAACTTGTTCGAATTGTTCAAATAACAGTTTAAACATAATCAGAATCACATTTCTATCAGTGATCATTTTTTCTTCCCTTTCCTCAGTAAATAGTTCTTATTTAGACACAAAATGCTGGAGTAACTCAGTGGGACAGGCAGTATCTTTGGAGAGAAGGAATGGGTGACATTTCGGGTTGAGACCCTTCTGACAAATCTACTGGAATTTTTTGAGGATGTAACTAGGAAAATTGACAGGGGAGAGTCAGTGGATGTGCTGTACCTCGACTTTCAGAAAGCCTTCGACAAGGTCCCACATAGGAGATAAGTGGGCAAAATTAGGGCACATGGTATTGGGGGTAGGGTACTTACATGGATAGAAAATTGGTTGACAGACAAAAAGCAAAGAGTGGGGATAAATGGGTCCCTTTCGGAATGGCAGGCAGTGACCAGTGGGGTACCGCAAGGTTCGGTGCTGGGACCCCAGCTATTTACGATATACATTAATGACTTAGACGAAGGGATTAAAAGTACCATTAGCAAATTTGCAGATGATACTAAGCTGGGGGGTAGTGTGAATTGTGAGGAAGATGCAATAAGGCTGCAGGGTGACTTGGACAGGTTGTGTGAGTGGGCGGATACATATAAGATAATTAGGGGATTGGACACATTAGAGGCAGGAAACATGTTCCCAATGTTGGGGGAGTCCAGAACAAGGGGCCACAGTTTAAGAATAAGGGGTAGGCCATTTAGAACGGAGATGAGGAAGAACTTTTTCAGTCAGAGAGTGGTGAAGATGTGGAATTCTCTGCCTCAGAAGGCAGTGGAGGCCAATTCGTTGGATGCTTTCAAGAGAGAGCTGGATAGAGCTCTTAAGGATAGCGGAGTGAGGAGGTATGGGGAGAAGGCAGGAACGGGGTACTGATTGAGAGTGATCAGCCATGATCGCATTGAATGGCGGTGCTGGCTCGAAGGGCTGAATGGCCTACTCCTGCACCTATTGTCTATTGTCTATTGTCTATTCAGACTGAAGAAGTGTCTCAACCTGAAACGTCACCCATTCCTTCTCTCCAGAGATGCTGCCTGTCCCACTGAGTTACTCCAGCTTTTTGTGTCTTTCTTCGGTGTCGACTAGCATCTGCAGTTCCTTTCTATACAAATAGTCCTTTTAACCTTTCCAAGTGATAACAAGTTTTTCTATTTTACTATAGATTTATGATGGCGAGTAACTATGCCAAAAAAAAAGAAACATAAAAGCAATTAGCATCAACAGCTGGAATCTACAGCTGCCCACCAGCCACAGATCGTAACTTGGAAATCGTAACTTTGAAGACTGCAGAGAGGCGATGATACTTGATGAAACTGAGGTTACATGACAATTTTCAACATGCATCATCCACACCTTCCTTTGAGTTTGGGTGTTAAATCAAAAGTCTATGGACTTAATCAGAAACTCGGAAACATTTCTGTGCATTACTCAGCTTTTACATCTGCCAATTCTTTCACCAAGAGCTGAAACCAAAGTCACCTTCATACTGATGGGTGGATTTAAACAAAAAGCAAAGCATTATTTCGGGGAAAGATGGAGGAACGCTCAATTGTACCCTGGCCAACATTTATCTTTGAAACAAAATTACTAAAAGACCTTGACACCAGCCAGAACAAAGCCGTCCATTCAGTTCATGCTTGATCCACCATCCTTAACATTAATTCACTCCACAACAGGCACATTGTGGTTGCTTCATGTAGCATCTCCAGGTGCATTACATTTATTGACCTGGCTACTCGAACACCATCTCCCAAAACCATACACTTTACCACCAAGAATGACAAGATAATGGGTGCATGTGAACACCACTGTATCCACATTCTCTCCAAGTTGTATATAATACAGAAGACTAACCTGGAAGCATATTACCAATTCTTCATCATCGCTAGGGCTAAATCATGGAATCTCCTATCCAACAGTGTTGTGTAGTACCTACTGCGAAAGGATTGCAGCACATCATGAAGGCGGCACAGCATCACCTTCTCCAGGGCAATCACACACGCAATCACACACACAATCACACACGCAATCGCACACGCAATCGCACACACACACACAAAAGCAAACAAAAACCATTGAAGATAGACACAAAATGCTAGAGTTACTCAGCGAGCCAGGCAGCATCTTTGGAGAGAAGGAATGTCAATAATGAAGGAATGTCAGGGGAGAGAGAGAGAGAGAGAGAGAGAGAGAGAGAGAGAGAGATACAAAGATAAGGAAGTGTAAAGTGTGAAAATAGGACAAAGGGAATAAAAATCAAGGACTATGTAGAATAGATCATTGTTGGCTGGGAGAAGCCAACAACAAAGCAAACAGAGATAAAATGTAGTCAGAGACAGCAAGAATGGTCAGAGAACTGGGAAGGGATGGAGAGAGAGGACATTGAATTGGTTATTAAGACATTGCTGTGTGTGGAAAGATTGTTAGGTGTGAATTGCCACGGTATAAATGCAAGTTTAAGAGAGTTCTTTTTGGAATACTTGATTGTTTGTCAAGTATTGTCAAGCAATTGCATGGGAATATGAAAGGAGCAAAGGTAGTAAAGACCTGTCCTTGTCCAGTCTGTGATCACTTCTTTTCAATGTGGAATCAGACAGTAGAAAGAGCTAAGCGAAGGTGCCAGAACCTGATTAGAATTTGATAAAGCAAATATTGCCAGTATTCTGATTACACGACTGTTTTTTTCCTTAAATTTACCCTTTCACGTAAATGTAAGTGCTGGCAGCAAGGTGGTTATTTATTGTTCATCTCTAATTGAGCTTGTACTGAGTGGCTTGTTAGGTAAATTCAGAAGGAGCCAGGAGTCAACTACATTGTTGTTGGTGTGTGCTCACGTACATGCCAGGCCTGGTGAGGATGGCAGACTTCGTTTGCCAAAGGACATAAGTGAGCCAGATGGGCTTTCACGACAATCTGGTAGTTTCATGATCACCGTTGTTGATTGTAGCTTTTTTATTCCAGGTTTTATTTAATTAACTGAATTTAAATCCCCAGCTGCAATGCTGGGATTCGAACCCGTGTCTCCGAATCATTAGTCCAGGCATCTGAAATACCAGGCCCTGTCGGAGAAAATAACTTTTCTATTTTAAATTTTAGTACTTTTATTACTTATAACATGGATTCCCCAACAACCGTGTTGCACCAACAGAACTGAATCTTGAACGTAGCAAGAATGAAGACTTCTTCCATTTTCAATATTCACTTGATATTTCAGTGCAAGATGCAGCACAGAATGCCACAGAAGATCCTTTTTCCCCGAGCCTAACAAACTGTACAACTCCTCCCTCTTCTGTCATGGGGTTGACCGATCCCCTCCCCCAAACTTTGCACATCCCCAATTCCAGACTTTCCACTCGTCAATGTATTTGTTGTGTTTTACGACTGCCAGCTGACCATTTTCCATCCTGGGATAAATAATTGAAGGAATAAGTTTATTGGCCAAGTATGTGCATATACAAGGAATGTGCCTTGGTGCTCCGCTCACAAATGACAACACAAACATACAGTTAACAATTAAGAATAAAGCATAAAGTTCTATCGTATCGCACCGTATCGTAATTGCACACATTTGTTGGTTTGAGCTATTTCTCTGTGTCATACTACTCTGTGCGTGTTTGAAGCCTTTTCAGGGCATTTCCTTAATTGTCCTCACGATTCCTTAAAACACAGCAAGTCTTATCCTCAAATTTTCTCGAATGGCGTTTGAATTGCAACTGTGGATTATTGCTTGATAAACTTTAAATGACACAATCGCAATTTGTAAGTGTTGGGCTTCACCATGTGATAAGTGCGGCACCAACCATGTGCCATTAAATGTGAATTGACAACATAATGAAAGTACCCCCTCGAGTCCCACAATACATTTCCGGAGAAAAGATTTGTGGGAGTGATTTCAACCAATACTTCACTTTGCTCCTGCGCTTTGTAACTTAAATTGCACCATTGGATGCATTAACTCATATCCTGTAACTTGTAATCCTTTGCATATGGAGGACAAATTATCAGTCAGTGTTTTTTTGCGAAACATTGATTTGTTGTCGCCTACCTTTGGCAAACTGAATATACTATTTATACAATGCAAGCTGTTTAGTTTTTACAATGTTCATATTGAAGAATGATATATAGAAAACAAAGCAGGAATTAGTTTGTGTAGATGATGTATTTGTTTAACAAGAAATTAGTATATTTTGACAATGCAATTTTCTTGAATACAGCCACAAAATGTAACTAACCAAAACAAGAAAAAGGGTTGAGGTGTACTGATGTAAATTGGCTTTAAACAGTTATGAACAAATCTTGTCAGAGTGGTAATGGTACTTGCTTATCATGGATCATTCTATTTGCAAAATAATTAAAATCTCTAGCATAAATCGGGAAGTGGGCATGGAGCAGAACATCGCACAAAGATGAAATGTGAACAAAAGAGGACAATAGAATCATTACAATGGGCAAGAACAAAAATTCTTCCAGTCCACTAAAGTCTGATGATGTATCTGAATCCGCTAAGTGCCGTTATGAAAGTTGAAAGCCAGCAATTGAAAATAAATGCCATATGCTTGAACGAATCTGTACTCAACTGAAAGAACAGCCCAGCCTCTTGGCTCGTATTTGATGGCTGCCTTGAGTGGAGGTTGTGCTGCAGGCTTCAGTTGTGTAGAAGGTTATCATCTTTGCAGGTATGGTTTCATCATAATAGGTCAGTACTGGAAGGAGGATGAAGCAGATGGAGGAGTCGTGCTGAGAGCTACTGCTACTGGCTGTGCAACCTTATGTCATGTGTTAGCTGCAGGTGTTGTCACAGCAGATGGCAATACTTTGCATCTGACTGTCTAGTGACCAAAACTTACTGGTGGGTAATTGGAGAGTTACCCAGGGTGATAGTCAGGTAGATGCAATAACGCCTGCAGATATGGTCGCGGCATCATGCTGGGTGCAGCCATTCCGACTTTGCTGGTGATTGATCACTCTGGCATGTCTTCTGAAAGTATGATTGTGATTGTTGAGCTTCCAACAAACATCTAACGTTAACACTAACTGGATCTTCACAAATGACATTTCTGCCACCTACCCTGCTGTCAAAACCCACTTTGAAAACCAGAACCTCGATGTTAGCTCTTTCCCTGAGCAAATGCCTAGAATTTCCTTGATGCCCACAGTGGCTTGTTAATCAGTCACTGCATCATATGCCAATAAAAGATTTGGTCATGAGGCCACCAGTCGTGTTCAAGGTGTAAGGTTGCAATGATACTGACTTGGCCTGACACCAGAAAGTATTTCACTGAAACAGAGTGTTCAAAGGAGATTAGATACTTCTGGGGCACAGAGAGATGGACCCACTGGCACGGTACAAGGTCATGGATCCAAATGAGGTGTTGAGGTGAAGGTTGGCGGCCAATGATCAGAGTCACAGGGGTTCACAATCACAATCAAGGATTAGAGCAGAATGGGAAAGCTGCTAAAAGTGGTTAAGATAGATGGTTATCAGTGGGTTGGCTGTGCGTTCTGTGGAACTAGGTTTGGGTCACTGTTGTAAGGTAGTTTATATCGGGCTGGTAGGTGGTGTCAATGATGAATGGAGGTTCGTTAAATGTCACATGTCAAATGTTAGTTAAAGGGGTCACAGTTTAAGGATAAGGGGGAAGTCTTTTAGGACCGAGATGAGAAAGTTTTTTTTCACACAGAGAGTGGTGAATCTGTGGAAATCTCTGCCACAGAAGGTAGTTGAGGCCTGTTCATTGGCTATATTTAAGAGGGAGTTAGATGTGGCCCTTGTGGCTAAAGGGATCAGGGGGTATGGAGAGGAGGCAGGTACGGGATACTGAGTTGGATGATCAGCCATGATCATATTGAATGGCGGTGCAGGCTCGAAGGGCCAAATGGCCTACTCCTGCACCTATTTTCTATGTTTCTATGTTTCTATCCATCAACAGCTGGGAACCTAAACGCCAATTAGGGTGAAATTTAAGTCCCTTGACATTCGCGACTGGGAGGCATTTGATGGAGCATCTTTACATTTATTCTATATTTCTTGACCAATTGTGAAGATGAGGCCAGAGGTTGACATACAAATTCATTATTATAGGTTGTGTATTTACATTGACTCTGGAAGCTTGCCGTTTGTTGACTGCACTGACATTTCAGGTGCAGGTCAGGTCCAGGAAACCACAAAGATCTATAGATACTTTGTGAAACCACAAATATCTATAGATACTTTGTGAAATGGGTCTACAAAGCTCTCTGGAGAGATCACTTTCCCTCCTGACATGAAGAAGGAACTTGCAATTGATTCCAAGAAAGCAAACATGGAGGTGATAACAGAAGTCGAGGACCAGAGGACATAGGTTTAAGGTGAAGGGGAAAAGATTTAATAGGAATCTGATGGGTAACATTTTCACACAAACGGCGGCTGGTGTACGGAACAAGCTGCCAGAGGAGGTAGTTGAGGCTGGGACTATCGCAACTTTTAAGAAACAGTTAGACAGGTACATAGATAGGACATATTTAGAGGGATATGGGCCAAATGTAAGAAGGTGGGACGAGTGTAGCTGGGTCATGTTGGCCAGTGTGGGCAAGTTGGGCCGAAGGGCCTGTTTCCACACTGTGTGATTCTATGACTCAATGGCGGAAGTGTGGATTCTCTGTCTATGATTTGGCTCCAGAAACAATTGACGATGGTTCAGTTGCCTGAAACTTTGTCTTCCTCCTCCTTCTTCTGCTGCTCAGTTTTCCTTTTGCATCCGGGTCCACCTGACCCTCATAGCTCAGCTATATTGTGAGAAGTGCACAGCAAAGCACTCCACTGCAATTCATGGCATCCTGACAAGTGCACATTGAAGAGCTCGTCCAGAGTAGCCAACATACCAAAAGCACAACTCCTGCATCACAATGGCTTGCCTTTTGATGAATTTGTGTGATCAAATGGCTATTGTGGAAGTACGCCCATACTTCATTGATCAGCATCCTGCATTGATTGGAGATCATTAGCCAGTTTGTCAGTGGAAAGCTTTATTCCCCAGCAGTTAATACGCAAGATTGCTGGGTTTTTAAATAAATCGATGAGGTGTTGTGTTGCACAATGAAAGCACCAAAAGAGATGCCCAGGTCTCTAGTCCACACCTGAGGAAACATATTGAAGATAGACACAAAATGCTGGAATAACTCAGTGGGACAGGTAGCATGTCTGGAGAGAAGGAATGGGTGATGTTTCGGGTCGAGACTCTTCTTCAGTCATATTTCTCTGTGCAAACCAACTTCGTGTTAATATAATATATTCCTCTCCTATTTATGAATGCTACAGGCTGGCCAGGGTGAGCAATAATTACACAGTCCATCGCTCACTTTATTTGAAGCATTGGCTGCAGTTCTGGTCATCGCATGACAGGATGTATCAGGAAGGTTTGGAGAGGGTGTAGAGAGAGTTTACCAGAATGCTGCCTGAATTAGAGGATGTCAGTTACAAGATGAGATTAGATAGATTTGAACTGTTTTCTCTGGAACTTGAGGTTCAAGGATGAGTTGAAGTACATTATGGGAGACAAAGAGTGGGTAGACAGTCAGAACCTTTTTTTCAGGGTGGAAATATCACGGCATGGTTTGGGAACAGCTCCATCCAAGACCACAAGGAATTGCAGAGAATTGTGGATGCAGCCCAGATCATTACACAAACCGACTGCCCTTCCATCGACTCCATCGACACTTCACGCTGCCTCGGCAAGGCCAATAGCATAATTAAGGATGAGTCACGCCCTGGCAAATCCCTCTTCTTCCCTCTCCCAACTGGCAAGAGGTAAAGAAGTGTGAAAATGCATACCAGCAGATTCAGGGACAGTTTCTTCCCAGCTGTTATTAGGCAACTGAACCATACTGCCAACAGCTCGAGAGCAGTCCTGAGCTACTATCTACCGGACTATCTTTAATTGGAATTTACCTTGCACTAAACGTTATCCATGTTCTTCCCTTTATCATGTGTCTGTACACTGTGGAAGTCTCGTTTGTAATCATGCATTGTCTTTCCGCTGACTGGTTAGCACGCAACAAAAGCTTTTCTCTCTACCTTGGTACCCTTTACAATAAACAAAATTAAACTAACATGTCCAAAAGTAGCGGGCACAGCTATAAGGTCAGAAGGGAAAGGTTTTAATGGAGATGGGCAGGGCCAATATTTTACACAGAGAGTAGGAGGGCCTGGATCCCATTGCTAGGGGTGCTGGTTGAGGCAGATATGATAGTGGTGTCAAAGAGGCTTTTAGATACGTACATAGAAGTGCAGGGAACCGAGAAGAAGTGTCTCGACCCGAAACGTTAGCCACTCCTTCTCTCCAGAGATGCTGCCTGTCCTGCTGAGTTACTCCAGCTTTTTGTGTCAATCAGAGCGATATGGATCATGTTTAGACAGATGAGATTAGTTTAACTTGGCATTGTGTTGGGCAAAAATATTGTGGGCCAAATGGCCCATTTCTGTGCTATGTTCTAGGTCTGTAAGAGTTCAACCAAAGCAGAACTCCAAGCACTGTCTGATTCTGGAGAACGATAATGATTTTGATTTCATAACACACCGATGGAAACAAGGAGCCTTCAATCCACTTTTCATTTGTTCAGAGCAGAAGCTGAGAAACAGGGGTGTGAGAAAGGGCTTTTTATTGAGTAACCCACATGGGGTCCTGATAGGATATTCCCTAGGACATTGAGGGAAGTTAGTGCAGAAATAGCAGGGGCTATGACGGAAATATTTCAAACGTCATTAGAAACAGGGATGGTGCCGGAAGATTGGCGCATTGCGCATGTTGTGCCTTTGTTTAAAAAAGGTTCTAAACGTAAACCTAGCAATTATAGACCTATTAGTTTGACGTCTGTGGTGGGAAAATTAATGGAAAAGATACTTAGGGACAATATATATAATTATTTGGATAATCAAGGCCTGATTAGAAACAGTCAACATGGATTTGTGCCTGGAAGGTCATGTTTGACTAATCTTCTTGAATTTTTTGAAGAGGTTACCAGGGAAATTGATAAGGGCAAGGCTGTGGATGTTGTCTATATGGACTTCAGTAAGGCATTTGACATGGTTCCACATGGAAGGTTGATTAAGAAGGTTAAATCGTTGGGTATTAATAGTGAGGTTGCAAGATGGATTCAACAATGGCTGAATGGGAGATACCAGAGGGTAATGGTTGACAATTGTATGTCAGGTTGGAGGCCAGTGTCTAGTGGAGTGCCCCAAGGATCTGTGTTGGGTCCACTGTTGTTTGTCATTTACATTAATGATCTGGATGATGGTGTGGCAAATTGGATTAGTAAATATGCAGATGATACTAAGATAGGTGGAGTAGTTGATAGTGAGGTAGATTTTCAAAGTCTACAGAGAGACTTGGGCCTTTTGGAAGGGTGGGCTGAAAGATGGCAGATGGAGTTTAATGCTGATAAGTGTGAGGTGCTGCATTTTGGTAGGACAAATCAAAATAGGACGTACAGGGTAAATGGTAGGGAATTGAGGAATGCAGTGGAACAGAGGGATCTGGGAATAACTGTGCATTGTTCCCTGAAGGTGGAATCTCATGTGGATAGGGTGGTGAAGAAGGCGTTTGGTATGCTTGCCTTTATAAATCAGAGCATTGAGTATAGAAGTTGGGATGTAATGTTGAAATTGTACAGGGCATTGGTGAGGCCGAATCTGGAGTATGGTGTGCAGTTCTGGTCGCCAAATTATAGGAAGGATGTCGACAAAATGGAGAGGGTACAGAGGAGATTTACTAGAATGTTGCCTGGGTTTCAGCACTTAGGCTACAGAGAGAGGTTGAATAGGTTGGGTCTTTATTCTTTGGAGCGTAGAAGGTTGAGGGGGGACTTGATAGAGGTTTTTTAAATTTTGAGAGGGACGGACAGAGTTGACGTGGGTAGGCTTTTCCCTTTGAGAGTGGGGAAGATTCCAACAAGGGGACATAGCTTCAGAATTGAGGGACAAAGGTTTAGGGGTAACATGAGGGGGAACTTCTTTACTCAGAGGGTTGTGGCTGTATGGAATGGGCTTCCGGTGGAAGTGGTGGAGGCTGGCTCGATTTTATTATTTAAGAGTAAATTGGATAGGTATATGGATAGGAGGGGATTGGAGGGTTATGGTCTGAGTGCAGGTAGATGAGACTAGGTCAGGGAGAATGGTCGGCGTGGACTGGTAGGGCCGGACAGGCCTGTTTCCATGCTGTAGTTGTTATATGTTATTGTTATATGGGACGTGAGGTCATAGGAGGGGCAGGCCCCGATTTACTGCAAAACATGTTTGGATAAAACCTCAAACTCATTGGGTTTATGTCGAGTTTCTAAATCCACCACTTCTGCTGGAAAATTGCATGAAGAATGAAATGCAACTCATTTAGTTTTGGATTTTAATGAATCACTCAGATACTCTCCCTGTTTTAGAAGACACCAAGTTTCACAATCACATTTTTTCTTGGCTATTGCTTGCTTTGTACAGACAGAAAATTGAGAATCAGATAAACATTGAAGGCAAAAAACGCCATTTATATAATGTTTTTCACATTGTCAAGAAACCCCAAAGCATTCAAAGTCAGTGAATTACTTTTTAACACGCAGTCACTCTTGTTTTACAGGAAGGTGCAGCAGCAATTTTCACGCTGCACAGTCAATAATACCAAATGAAATGCTTTGGTGCTGCAAGTTAAGGGATGAATATTGGTCAGGGCACAAGAAGAACTCCCTGCACTTCTTCAAACAATTGCTGGCGAGTTCTTTCATATCTAATGTTATTACATGGCACTACATTGAAGGGTGGATTGTCAAGTTAATCAACAACCAGCTTAGCTGGATTGGCCGAGCGAGCTTCAGTCTAAACACTCACAGTGAAAGCAATAGCACCTCCAACAGAACATCTCACCCATGGGGTTACATCGAGGGCTTGCGTAAGTCACTGCTGAAGTCACCGAGTGGAGCTTGAGGGCACAATCTTCCAATTCAGCACGAAGAGCAATTCCACTGAACCAAGCTGACATCTAGTGGTTTGCTGCAGAAAGGAAGCCAATCTATTCATGTTATTTTATGCGAGAGAAGTGGCAAATGGGCGACAGATACACCGATCAGCCAAAACATTATGACCTGATGAGCCAAAACATTATGACCACCTGCCTAATATGCTGTTGGTCCTCCGCGTGTAGCCCCATACGCAGCAGGGTGCGATGCACTGTGTATTGTGACACATTCCTCCCGTGACCACCATTAAAATTTTCTGTGACTTGTGCCACAGTAGACCTTCTGTCGGTTCGGACCAGACGGGATAGCCTTCGTTGCCCTCGTGCATCGATGAGCCTTGGGCACTCAACACCCTGGTATCGCTGGTATGTGGTTTGTCCCTCCTCAGTCCAATGTTGGTAGGTACTGACCACTGCTCACCAGGAGCACCCCACAAGCCTTGCCGTTTCAGAGATGCTCTGACCTAGTCATCTGGCTATAACAATTTGGCCCTTGTCAAAGTTGCTCGCCTTTACTCCTGCCCATTTCTCCTGCATCCAACACATCAACTTCAAGAACTGACTGTTCACTTGCTGCCTAAAATATTCCACCCCTTGACAGGTGCCATTGTAACAAGATAATCAATGTTATTCACTTCGCCTGTCAGTGGTCATAACGTTTTGGCTGATCAGTGTATGTGAAATAGCTCTAGTGCTTGTTTGGTTTAGTTTAGTTTGGAGCAGCAGTCTCCAATCTGTGGCCCGCGGGCCACATCCGCACCGCCACGAGATTGTATCTGGCCCGCAGCAAGCACGTTCCATGCTGCGGGTTCTGTGGTAGCGTGAGAACTTTTTTTGTTTTAGCGGCCTATATGAATGGTGGTTTATTGTCACGTGCGCACTGCAGCGTGGAATTATTTTAGCATAGATCACACATGCACAAGTCACCACCATATTTTGGCGCCTTTTTGCAAAAAGTCCAAAGTCGGGTCCGCGCGCTGGATGTACTGGAGCGGCCCCCGATCCAGGCGATCCCCAGGCTGCTGCAGGGCCTCCTCCGTGGCCCTCGACTGGCTTGACCCGTCGATCGACGTCCCTCTCCTCGTCCGACTGACCGCCTGGGTGTCCCGGGGGATATGCCTTCTGCAGCCGACCTTCCAGGCGCTGGACGCATTACCCCTCTCCTACTGGCCCCCTCATCGTGTCCGTCATCACCAGCGGTTCCCTCCTCCTCGGTTCTCCGATCTTCAAGGCCGATCTCGGAGGCAGTTTCCGAACTTACACTTCAGGTAGGCTATCAAGTTGAAGGCTTGTATACAGCTGCCGACTTAATAATAATTTTAAATGTTAATGATTTCTTAGCGGAGTGCCCATCCGTGAGTCACGGCGATGGTGACACATGCGCTCACTCCACCATTATATCATATGATATTTCTATACTGTCTGCATACCCACTGGTGGTCACTCTAATTTTCCTGTTTTTATAAATAATTGTATACCAATATATATTCCAATATTTCAATCTCTTTTAAAAAATTGAATATTATTTATTTGTTGCCATTTCAACATTAAATTTATAAAACTGACATTTCTTTATTTTTTCCTATGGCCTGCAAAAATGTGCCAAATATATAATGTGGCCCTCATGCTGAAAAGTTTGGAGGCCCCGGTTTAGAGTTACAGCTAGGAAACAGGCCCTTCCACCCACCGAGTCCGTGCCGACCAGCGATCCCCGCACATTAACGCTATCCTACACACACACACGAGGGACATTTTACATTTATACCAAGCCAAATAACCTACTAACCTGTGCGTCTTTGGAGTGTGGGACGAAGCCGGAGCACTGGGAGAAAACCCACGCAGGTCACGGGGAGAACGTACAAACTCCATATAGACATCCGGGATCGGGATCAAACACGGGTCTCCAGCGCTGTAAGCGTTGTAAGGCAGCAACTCTACCGCTGCGCCACCGTGGCACCCTCATATATAATATTTCTATGATTCTCAATTTTCTGTCTGTACAAAGCAAGCAATAGCCTAGAAAAAAAATGTAATTGTGAAATCTGGTGCCTTCTAAAACAGGGAGATTATCTGTGTGATTCATTAAAATCCAAAACGAAATGAGTTGCATTTCATCCTTCATGCAATTTTCCAGCAGAAGTGGTGAATTTAGAAACTCGACATAAACCCAATGAATTCACTTCTGGACCCTTGGCTCCACAGTGCCAGTACCATTCTGCTTCCAAGGTTATTTGTGCCTGCAAGGCAAATAACTGACTTTAATAGGGGAAAACTGTATTACAGGATGCAAGCCACAGCCAAAACTAAAAAGATTTGGCAACATAGCTTCATTATGGAAACTTTCAGCAAAAATAAAATCATGAAACTATACTTCTATATGACTTGGATCAGTCTGAAGGAGGGTCTCGACCCGAAACGTCACCCATTCCTTCTCTCCCGAGATGCTGCCTGACCTGCTGAGTTACTCCAGCATTTTGTGAATAAATACCTTCTATATGAGTTAGTCATTACAAAGGCAGTTATCACATTGATGGGGTTGGGGTTGATAAGGGCAGGTGCAAAATAAATGAGAGAAGGATCCATTTAAAGAAAAGACAAAAACAAAGCACCATCAAAGAATGGAATAATGTGTGTGGGAGTAGACTGGCATAGATCTGAATGGTGCATTGATGTTTAGATTTTAGATTTAGAGATACAGCGCGGAAACAGGCCCTTCGGCCCACCGAGTCTGCGCCGCCCAGCGATCCCCGCACATTAACACTATCCTACACACACTAAGGACAATTTTTTACATTTACCCAGTCAATTAACCTACATACCTGTACGTCTTTGGAGTGTTCATTCAAGAGCAAGTGAATACAGCAGGGTGTAAAACCATCCCCACAAAATAGTGTGCTTTTACTTTGTGGAAGGCAGGAAACATGTTGAATGCTGACCATTTTATCTGCATGTCCTAGAAACTGACATAGGAGATGAAACAATATAAGCATGCTCATGAATTCCACATCGAAGGTTAGTCATGCAAGATCAGGGCAACAATAATGTAACTTTTCTATTTCACATACGTGTATTTTCTTCTGACTTGATCTCATTCAACTTTCTCCCAACTTTCTCGTTCCATCCGATTAAAATCAAATTATTTGGGCAATGATTTCTTAGAATAATCTTCCATTTGTTTAGCATGTGTAACTCGAAAGAATGACACTGGATATTCAAATAAAATATCAGACAAAGTTGCATGTTGAATCACAGGAGGGACAAGGAGAGACGACCGATATTTGGTCAAGGTGGTTGGTCATTGAGCTGGAGAGGTGTGGAGAGAAGATTAGGGAAGGAATCTCAGTGCTTAGGTCCCATATGGGCAGAGGGGGAGGGAAGACACAGAGCTGTCCGTAGGATTACATTCCTGGATGATGGGGGAAGATGAAAAAAAATGAATCGCTCGGGGTGCTCAGGCTACAATTGGACACGTTGGATCAATGGGAAAGGTGGACAATGGAGAAGAGCTGCTGTGACAAGATAACGTGAACGCTATTGTGAACAGAGTCTGCAGAAGGACGAAGGAAGGATTGTCCAATATGAACACAATCACAGTGCATATGCTTCTGAACTTTTTATAAGGATGTCTTGGTGCGAATGTGTGGATGAATTGCTGATGGAGAGAGATAAACACAGTGACATTCCAGAGCCTTGACATAATCCAATATTCAAAGGGTTCGCATGATAAACCATTGCAATACAATGGTAGACATTTCCTGTTACCAAAGGCAGACTAATGGTTAGGTTCAGGACATTTGTTCTTTATTGCCTGAAGTTTGTAGCAATGGCACTGATACAACGCCACAGTTAAATTGACACGTGTAACACTATTCAATGTGAAAGGAGATGAAAGCACAGATTTATGATTTGTGAGCAGGAGATTAGGGATATTGCATTGTTACCCAGAAATAAGCCACGGGCACAAGATCCGAGGAATGATATCCACATTGGTAGTTTGCCTGCAGGTGTACTTACCACAGATGATAAACTCCACAGCTGTCAACCTTCTGATTCACTGCAGTTATAGCCATTTGGCCTCAGACTTTGATAGGTAAAGGTGATAAGGTCTGAATATATGGCCAGTTCTCTGGCATCCTTGTATTACTTTCATTTATTTAAGATGGTGTAAAACATATTTATATTTGGGATTAAAAATACTGTACCCCAAACAGTCTGAACTAAATAGAAACAAAACATACTGAACAAAACACTCAAAAGAATAATATTATAACTTCTTATGATAACATTAAATTTTTTTTTTCACTCAAAGAATTCTAATGGCCAAGGAACTGCTAAAATTATAAAAGGCCAAAGAAGAAAAAAAAAGACCCAGTGCAAACAAGATTATGGGGCTTGTAGAAACGAAGTGTTGGAGTAACTCAGTAGGTTAGGCAGCAAGAATCGGCACCCAGAAAGGTCTCCCCACCTCTCAAACACTGACCACTTTGCCCAAATATTGGCCATCCCTCCTCATATCATCTATGATTCATCATACAATCTTTTCAGGCAGAATGGTCCCAACCCAACCCAACTCAACAGCTCATCCCTGTTCTCCAGAGGTGCTGCCTGACCCATTAAGTTACTCCAAGACTTTGTGCCCTTTTTGATTATAGTTGCACTTTATTTGAGTATTTTTACTTAAGAATGTTATATTGGTGCCATATTTAACACGTATTGTTACATCATCAATACATTTATAGCATTATTAGGTAGGAAATAAAACTATTTTGGTTCTGGTTGGTGTAACAACTGCCATGCAGTTGTCTTACATGTCTCTGGTAAGTATAAACATAACTATAAACACATAATTTGAGTAAGTGGGAGCCAATCTTGGGTATATAATGACCCTTCACAGTTTACCAAACATCATAAGGGGTCTGTGATTCTTTAATAATGTTAAGGCATGGTCAGGAATATTTACTTACAAATATACCTGAACTGGCTAAAGGGCTGCTAGCAGTCTTCTGGAATCTACTGGACATCTTCAATAGGGAGTAGACAATGACATAACTAGACTTTTCATGGGGTTATGCATTTTACCCAGTGTGAAAAAGTAGGCTGCAAACTGGTTGGGAGCATTTTATATATGTTACAAATGCACCACTTGCAGTTTTTATCATTTCAGGTTCATCTAATCAATTGGATCTCCAATTAACTTCTCATTAGGCACTCACAGATCACTTTTATCGTGACATGACTATCACTGATGACCTTTATTTGAACTTGTAAATAATCCCTTTGGTAAGAGGGTAATCAGTGGTAGTAACTAAGTGGTTGTTAAGAGCAGTTAAAGAAGGAATTATTTTAGTAATCATCTCATGCAAAAGAAATCTGTTTCAAAGGTTTGTAACAATTACCTAAATGAGCGTTTTTAACTACTGCAAATTGGATGCACAACACATTGATCTATTTTCAGATCCATTCCTTAAGACAATGAAACATGGAAATTAACTTTCAAAACATGTCAATATTGAAACTTTCTTCAGGTGATATATCAGAAAAATAAAAAATGCAGCAACTATGTCTTAATTGCATTGGAACATATAACTTACTGAAGCATGCTGGAAAAGAAATACATGACAAACCTACATATAGACAAGGAAGAATGTAAAAGCCAAAATTTCTGTCTTTTAGAATAGGTTGTATAAGAATGACGAACATGACATTACAGATATTTTAATTGATATTTCTGCAGGAAATTACTCATAAATGTTGAGTTTTATGCAAGTATGAACCACAGTTATAATGTAATCTAAGATATAAACAAAAAAAAAGAAATTGCTACTATATATTGCTCCCAGTATTATGATGTATTTGCCAACCTCTGCGACCCCCTCCATTCCTTCATTCTGTCAAGATCTCATTTTTTAGCCTCATGGTCATCATCTCTTGGCTCCACCACTGGCAGCCCTGTCATTTTGCTGTCTCAATCTCTGACATTCCTTTCCTATTCCCGGCACTTCTATACTTCTTGAAACCTCCCATGAAATCTACTATCCTGTCCAAGCTTTGAGTCAAGTATCCCCACATCTCCTCTTACGGCTCAATGTCAAATTGAAATGGGCAATTTTCCCATGGCGTTCTGAGGGACATTTTACAATGTTAAAGATAAATTGAAGCTATTTGTATGTGTACCAACATGTACAAGTAGTTGGTGCAATGATCAGCATTGAGACAATTGTTAAGGTATTGAAAATTTACCCATTCCATATTTCAAGAAATCCCAGGAAATATTTTATTTTTCCAGAGAGGGCATTAAAGGCCCATAGTTGGCATATAATCGGGGGGGGGGGGGGGGGGGGGAGAAACATAGCAGTGTAGAACTCCTTTCGTTGAGGTTCCAACCATTTTTATGTTCAAGACGCTGGAATAGTCTAGGAGACAGTCTTCTGATGTAGAGACAATACTGCATCCACAGATCACTGGCTGACACCACAGGTGGTGAACATGTTAATGCACTAACTTTGAAGGTAGATCCCCATTGTCCATAAGTAATAATCCAAGTCGGATGATTGCCATTAACACTCACCTCTGTGTTGCTCCACAGTGAAACTACTGTAGGTCAAGTTTCAGAATACAACTCCCCATTACTGTCGTCTGTGTGTGTGTCAGTTCAATGTCACGTTATAACAGATGGCGGAGCTCTGCTGCTTTGTGTACATTATACATGGTGTATGTTTACATACTTGGCTAATAAATGAATTACAATTACAATAAATTAATTACAATTACAATTACAATTAACTTGTGCAGAAACAAAATGTTCCTGGTGGTAATAAGTGGGTAGGTGGCATCTTGGTGGGAGCAGCCAATCTGCAAATAATGACCGATAATCACTCTTACATGTGCTTTCTGTGCAGCAATACTGAAATGGTAACAGTGACACTCAGCTGTATTGCTGAACAAGGGTTCATGCAATCGTTAGAGCTGGAATAACAAATCTGATCGACGCCACAGAGCAATTACCCATTGTCGCAGAAGTGCATGGATAGGACAGGTTTGGAGGGATATGGACCAAAGCGCAGGCAGGTGGGACGAGTGTAGCTGGGACATATTGGCCGGTGTGGGCAAGATTCCACACTGTATCACTCTATGGCTCTAAGTTTGCACTGGCATTAATCATTTGTGTGGCATCTTACATTACTATTTGCAGTTGTGAGTAAAAACATATTTAATTGTGTGTGTTATATTATTCAATTCACATATAGATAAATAGATCGATAAGTGCAACTGACTCGTATGCAGAAAAAAACAGCGATGGATACAATAATATTCAAGTAGCTGTTCTGTTATCTAAGTCACAAATAAGTTTAATCAGTGGCACAACCAGGATTCTGGTGTTACCTCACCAATCCTTATCACGACTATTCTGTTTAAATTATGTCTGAGGAAGGGTCCCAACCCGAAACATCACATGTTCATTTTCTCCAGAAATGCTGCCCGACCTGCCGAGTTACTCCAGCATTTTGTGTCTGTCTTTGGTATAAACTAGCATCTGCAGTTCCTTTTTGTTACATTCTGTTACATTGCTACATTAGTCTGTTTCAGTGTTGGTATCTTTGTTCTAAATGCCAAATTGGTAGTTAGAATGATAACGATCAGATGTAAATTTCACTTTAACAGTGCAAATGTTACCACAATAAGGTTTGAGGTGTCACCATGAAATTTCTCAACTACTACAGGGGAAAGCTGTCAAGAGAAAGATGTAACATACATGGAATGTAAATAGACATTTGTTTTAAGATATCTGTTAGGCTACATTCTACGGATGACATTCTGTGGCTTCAATTAAACTGAATCATAATGCAAGTCATAGGAAAAGGTAACAGTTCCAAATAAAATATCCTTGCCCCAAATGCTATCTGAATTCATTCAGCAGTGAAATTTACCACTTGCACACTTTCATTAAATTAATCCATACTCCAGCAGTGTTAATTTTGTGTGTCTATGTACTCAAAATTAATCTGCTTACATCAGGGATATCAGTAATAAATTTGTGCTTTTACTTCAAAGGCATTTTTGAAGATTTTTATTCACACCGATAAAGAAAACAGAAATAAAATTTAAAAAGTAGACATACAGATCTGTTCATTGATGTATTTACATTGATGTAGAGTGACATGGGACAATTACATAGTAATATGGTTAAAGTACCCAGTTTAATATGAGAAACCACTTCTTACCAAATTAATCAGGATTATTTTGATCTTGTGTAAATTCAATCTTAAAACTTCAAAAATATTCTGATTGCTCATTAATGTTGGAGCAATAAATGAAAAAGGCACATTAGTTCCTTTACACCATGTTAACATGACTATGTGAAATAGTCTGTCGGCAGTGCAGTCATTTTCATTTACTATTTCATGACAACTGACCATGATGGAGTATTCTGTTCCTTCCCACAATGTATCATGTGTCAAGCCACACACAGACTATCGAATTAATATAGATTAATATACTTTGCTTAATGTTGTGTGCAACATGATTGTCCTTCTATTATCTACCAGTTTACTTGTTAATCAGACATTTGAAGGATAGTGTTTTTTATCTGGGAAGGTACAAAATGAAAATCAATCAAATGTTTCTCATGAGCTTTATTATTTCCCTTTTATGTTTGATTAGAATGGAAAAAAAACCTTCTTGGCCTTCCTAGTTTATATGTTGTAAAATGTATGTTATTAATATTAATGTGGCGTATCTTTTGATATAATTATATTCATTGTGCAAAGTACTGCATAAATACCATACACAACATGTTTGATGCATGCTGAATTTTTATTAGTAGGTCTTTTTTGTTATAGTGTTCCAGAGGTGGAAACATGAGTGATTTTTTTCACTATATATACAAATCATTCTTATTAGCAAGCAATATTAACTACATCTATCAAATTCCAAGATGATTATTTGTGATGTCTAAATTAACAGAAGTTTTTTTTCAGCAGTACTTCTCAATTAATTGGCATTCGGTCCCTATAAATAGGCTTATGTGAATTAAAGGGTTAAAGTAATAAATGCTTGGTTTTCATAATATATCCTTATGATTTAAATTTATATTGTGTGCAAACCAATAGACGCATGAGTTTTAAATTTACTGCAATAAACATGGTCCTTTAAGACACATTTTCTGGTATTTCATCTTATATTACTTATAAAAATTAATTTTAACTACTTAATTCTTAATTATAATAATAATTCTTAGCCCCCAGATCAGTAATCCTTAGGTTATTACTATGTGTCATGTAATATAAGTCAGGCATGTCAGCCGTAGTCTCAGTGGTAGTAAAACCTGTTTAGAGCTGCATTAACATCAATGTTAAATGATAAGCAAGGAAAACAATTGAAGCAAATATATATCGTGGAAGAAAAATGACGGCAAATAAAAGAAGCAAAATATACTCAAAGCAGTGGTTCATTTACACAGTTTTAGCGTTGTAAAACATTGTAATAAAATACATGATTTTAATCTTGTTCACATTTTTACTGTGAGACTGACTATTTGGTGGATATATTTGAAAAATGAACCTTCACCGTGAGACAATATCATCACAGAAACGGATATTGGGCTGAAGTTTGCAATAGTAATGACAGAAACACTTGCCGATTGCTGTCATTACGCCATTAAAGTGGCAACAAATTCAGAATTTCTGCACATGTGGAGTTAAATGCAAAAGTCCTGAAGTTGTTGTCAATGATATAACACTCCTCCACAGGCTATGTTGTTTCCAGCTTTCTCCAATGAAATCAATGAAAATCACATGAATTGATACAAACCAAAGCAATTTATGAACCAGTCTCACTGTAATGTTACTCTGAAAATTTCATTGTCCTTTGCATGAGGCCTTGGTGAGGTTTTAATAATATACTGAGCCAGAATTATTGCTTGGAAAATAATTGCTTTAAAAATGAAATGTATTTGGATGCTCCATACCTAAATATTTCTAAATTTTTAAATAAAAAATCGTTAGTTATGATATTTCAATTTTTCCCACCACCAAGTTTAGTTTAGTTTAGTTTAGTTTAGAGATACAGTGCGGAAACAGGCCATTCGGCCCTCTGAATCTGCACCCACCAGCAATCCCCGCACACTTACACTATCCTACATACACTAGGGACAATTTACAATTATACCAAGTCAATTGACCTACAAACCAGTGCGTCTTTGGTGTGTGGGAAGAAACTGGAGATTCCGGAGAAAACCAACGCAGGTCACGGAGAGAACATACAAACTCTATACAGAAGCACCCGTAGTCAGGATCGAACCCAGATCTCTGGCGCTGTCAGGCAACAACTCTAATGCTGCGCCACCATGCCGCAAAATGTTTATATTATAATTTTATATTTCACCATCATTTCTTTTCAAAATGTAATTAAAAATTGTACCTTTTCCTTCCTTCCTTGGCCAGAGTGAAAATCCCTTAAGGTGTTATATGCTGGGTGCCAGAAATCCTGATGAACTCATACTTAATGAAAATTTGCACAGTAGGAGTAGGAAGAGTCTATCAGAAGGCAGTGGAGGCCAATTCACTGGATGTTTTCAAGAGGGAGTAAGATTCAGCTCTTCGGGCTAAAGGAATCAAGGGATATGGGGAAAAAACAGGAACGGGATACTGATTGTGGCTGATCAGCCATGATCATATTGAATGGCAGTGCTGGCTCAAAGTGACGAATGGCCTACCCCTGCACCTATTTTTCTATGTTTCTATGCTAGAGAGGAGGGTACATTTATTTAAGGTCAGTGTTGGGTACCACTGTTTCACCATACATAAGAAATTTTAGGCCTTACTTCTGGAGATTTTTTTTTCTATGGACCTATCATTGGCACAAACTAAGAGGCAAATTGGAATGTTAAAACATCATTGTGTGTGGGAAGAAAATGAGAAAGGATCTGGCCAGGAATGTTTGCAGGAATGTCGTGGAGTGTTTGGAGTCAGTGTGGGGTGCTACCAGATTATGAAGCAGACAGGAACAAGTTAGATGTTTATGAATTGATTAAAGATATAAATAAAGATAATTACAACATACAAAGATATAGTAGCCAAATAAGTTAGATTTATATTCTTTGGAGTTTAGAAGAATAAGGGCTAACTTTTTCAAATGAAATAGATCTTTTGGGGGCATGACAGGGTATATGTCGAGATGTTTCCATGAGTGGGAGAATCTCACGCAAGGTGATATTCCCACCTGATTAGGGGGGCGATTATTTAAAATTGATACACATAGGGACTTCTTGCAGAGAATAGTAAATCTCTGATATTTTCTCCCCAAGAAGTATATGGAGGCTGATTTTTGGGAGGTGAGGGGAGGGATTTAAAGAAGATGGAGATTTTCTTATGGAAAGAACGGAGATTTGAGGGTGTTGGGGAACTGGGACAAGAGAGGATATGAAGACTGGGACAGACATGATGATATTGAACTATGGAGCTGAGTGGTCTACTCTTGCTCATACACTACTTTCTTATGTTCTTTCAACTGAGTCTTCAACAAGGCCACATTAAAAAATACTCCAGTATTTTGTCGTAACACTTTGGATTTCTGCGAGGTCAGGAGGCATCCTTCCAAGTAATCTACTTTGCTCCTTTTTTTGCAGAGTCTCACGGCGAATGTAGATGGAGCCCAAAGAAAATATATTTGTTGCTGTTCTCAGAGAAAAGGTCCCTGTTCTTTGACTGCATCCTTCTTTACTCCTTATGTCTACATCTTCCTCTTGTATGACAATCTGAAACTTCTGTGAGAACAAATAGTTCAGCACTTCAATCGATTTCTTACTCTGTAATATCGAGTCACATAAAATACTCTAGAACTCAGTCAAAGAGTTAGTGTTTGAGAGTTATCTTATGGAGAAGACGAAGGAAAAGGATGGGGAAGATTTAGGGAGGAGCATTGAAAACCTAGCCTTCATGGAGCTGAAGGAATGGAATAGCAGTGAAATTTGAGGAATATACACTGGGATTTGAGTATCATAGGTGGCTGATAGGACTGGTGGATAATCCAGAGGGTGGAAAAAAAAAGGGGATTTTTGTTAACGGTGGAAGTGAGAGAAATTTGTTGGTCAGGCAGGGAACAGGGGTTGAGGGAGAGGCAATAAAAGGATATTAACCCAAAGGTGAGAATTGTACGTTTGAGCTATTGCCTCACTGGCAAAGTGCATAATTATTCCAATGGCTGAAAATTATTTATTTACTGAAGCAAGGGTAGGAGAGTAATATAGATAATTGGTTATGTTGGATTATTTCCACAATAATTTACAACGTTGTTTCTAACTGAGAGCATAAGGTGTACTCTTGTTAACTGTCTGAATTTAGACTTGGGAAAATCATAAACAGGGCCGTTACCAATCACAACCATGTTGTGATAACATGATTGGTCCCTTAGCGTTGTATTAAATTGGACAAATGGTGCCAATTCATAGAAGAGTTTCTTCAGTTTGAGAAACACCCCAGGCAGTACTTTGCTCCCAGCAATACCCAAAGACTTATATTTCACAATAATAATTTTTACCCGTGTTTTTCACGGGAAACCTTTCTTTGCTGCTTTCGCTTCACTGCATTAGGAATGACTGACTGAACTATGCCATCTGGCGCACTATGATATAGAGACGATATCAACAATTGCCAAGGTCACATCTGCATTAAACATCGATGCAATAGGACTCATTCAGGTCACCACAGGAGACAGCAGCCAGATAATATAATCTGCAGTCATATCTGCATAAAACAAATCACTGGTGCCATGTTTGCAAGGTAAAACATCTTTATCACTTTCCCAGGGAACTGGACACAATTCTTGTTTGACAACAAACCATGAATAGGTCATAATTTCCTACAGGTCAACACAGGGAAAAGCAAAGACATCTTCTAAGGTCTGCACATAAAGTCCATTGCTTTCCAATTGATTCCATGCTCTTCTCCCTTTCAAGCTGCATACAATTTATAATCTTGACATCTTATTCAACCCTGAGCAGTGTTTGAAACCTCGCATGCTATCCATCATGAAGCCTGATGAATTACTCTGTTACGTTTCATAGATCTACCTCTAACACCACTGAAAGCTTTACAGATATCGTTTGCACTTGAAGAGTCAGCTGTATTATAACTTTTCTCATGTAAAAAGAGAAAATGGAGACATTGTCTGACAAAAGGGCCTTAGCTTGAAATGTCCCCGATCTGAAGAAAGGTCCTGATCCAAAACGATATCTATCCATGTCCTCCACAGATGCTACCTGACCCGCTGAGTTACTCCAGCCCCCAGTAAGGCATAGAGTCATAGACTCATACAGTGTGGAAACTGGCCTTACGGCCCACAGAAGGGCGTGGAGACTAAGTCAATGGATATTTCTATTTTTAAGGTGGAGATTGCCAGATTCTTGATTAGTTACGGGAATCAAGGGTTATGGGGAGAAGGAAGGAGCATAGGGTTCAGAGGGAAAGATAAATCAGCCAGGATCGAGTGGGGGATTAGACGTTGGGCCGAATGGCCAAATTCTGCTCCTACAACTTATGAAATTATGAACTTATCTACACTAGTTCCACCTGCCTGCATTTGGCCCATATTCCTTTAAACCTACCCTATCCATGTGCCTGTCTATATATTTCTTATGTTGAAATAGTATCTACCTCAACTACCTCCCCCAGCAGTATAAGAAAATAACTGCAGATGCTGGTACAAATCGATTTATTCACAAAATGCTGGAGTAACTCAGCAGGTCAGGCAGCATCTCGGGAGAGAAGGAATGGGTGACGTTTCGGGTCGAGACCCTTCTTCAGACTGATGTCAGTGGGGCGGGACAAAGGAAGGATATAGGTGGAGGCAGGAAGATTGAGGGAGATCTGGTAAGGAGGAGGGGAAGGGAGGGACAGAGGAGCTATCTAAAGCTGGAGAAGTCGACGTTCATACCACCGGGCTGCAAACTGCCCAGGCGAAATATGAGGTGCTGTTCCTCCAATTTCCGGTGGGCCTCACTATGGCACTGGAGGAGGCACATGACAAAAAGGTCAGACTGGGAATGGGAGGGGGAGTTAAAGTGCTCGGCCACAGGGAGATCAGTTTTGTTAATGCGGACCGAGCGCAGGTGTTCAGCGAAGCGATCGCCGAGCCTGCGCTTGGTTTCGCCGATGTAAATGAGTTGACATCTAGAGCATCGGATGCAATAGATGAGGTTGGAGGAGGTGCAGGTGAACCTTTGTCTCACCTGGAAAGACTGTTTGGGTCCTTGGATGGAGTTGAGGGGGGAGGTAAAGGGACAGGTGTTGCATCTCGTGCGGTTGCAGAGAAAGTGCCCGGGGTTGGGGTGGTTTGGGTAGGAAGGGACGAGTGGACCAGGGAGTTACGGAGGGAATGGTCTCTGCGGAACGCAGAGAGGGGAGGGGATGGGAAGATATGGCCAGTGGTGGGGTCCCGTTGTAGGTGACGGAAATGTTGGTGGATGATATGTTGGATCCGCTGGCTGGTGGGGTGGAAGGTGAGAACGAGGGGGATTCTGTCCTTGTTGTGAGTGGGGGGAGGGGGAGCAAGAGCAGAGCTGCGGGATGTAGAAGAGACCCTAGTGAGAGCCTCATCTATAATGGAGGAGGGGAAGCCCCGTTTTCTGAAGAACGAGGACATCTCGGAAGCCCTAGTGTGAAACACCTCATCCTGGGGGCAGATGCGGCGTAGACGGAGGAATTGGGAGTAGGGGATAAACTTTTTGCAGGGGACCGGGTGGGAAGAAGTGTAGTCCAGATAGCTGTGCGAGTCAGTGGGTTTATAGTAAATGTCCATCACTAGTCTGTCTCCTGTGATGGAGATGGTGAGGTCCAGAAACGGGAGGGAGATGTCAGAGATAGTCCAGGTATATTTAAGGGCAGGATGGAAATTGGAGGTGAAGTATATGAAGTTAGTGAGTTCTGCATGGGTGCAAGAGGTAGCACCAATGCAGTCGTCGATGTAGCGGAGGTAGAGTTCGGGGATGGGGCCAGTGTACGTCTGGAACAGGGATTGTTCGACGTACCCGACAAAGAGGCAGGCGTAGCCTCCCCCAGCAGTTCATTCCATAAACCCATCACCCTTTTTATGAAAAAGTTACCCCTCCGGTTCCTATTAAATCTCCCCCCCCCCCCCCCCCCCCCCCCCTCACCTTAAACCTATGTCCTCTGGTTCTTGAGCTTTAGTTTTTAAAAGAGAAAATGCTGGTTGAACTCAGGTCAGACAGCATCTGTGAAGAAACAAAAAATGTTAACTGGTTGGTGGCCTTTCAGTGGAAGTAGAAAGTGTTAAAAATTGAACATAGTTTAAATCACAGAAGAAAGGGTGGGATGATGTGCTAATGTTGAGCCAAAGAGGAACTGAATGACACAAAAGCTAATGGGCTAGCAGAGAGAGGGTGGTGAAGGCTCTTCATCACAACTGACCGGTCTGTAGAAGATATACTTAGGGCAGAGGAAGGAGAAAAAAAAGCAGACTGCAATTATAATATACAAAATCCTGAAGTAGTTGGAAATATGAAAGTAAATAGTGTACAAGAAATACCCAACACTTTCAGCACCAATTGTGGAAAGAGAAATCCAGAGTTAACATTACAGGATGGTGCACTTTTATTGAACTGGTACTAACTGGAGCAGCTGGTTATTTGAAATTATTGGATTTAATATTGATCCCTGCTTAAACAGTACATAAGGTGCTGTTCCTTGAGCTTTCATTGGGCTTTATTGGAACAGAACATGAGGCTAAGGATGGAGGCGCGCACGGACGCAGCGGCTCACAGCTCTCCCTTTCGGTGCGTTTTATGTGTGTTATCTGTGTTATGTCTGTTAGTCAATTTTAGTCATGCAAACCAGGCAAATCAGGCAAATCCTACCTACAACCGAAAGGATCTTCTGATCATAGGATTCCAGTGCAATCGGGACCTTGTGCGCGAATTTCCACACCCGCGAAATATACCGGAAGAGATAGCCAGGACACCGGGCGCTCCGTGGATAGTTGTCGGCGCGAACAGGCGTCGCAGGCGGAGGAGAAACAGGAAGCAAAAGCGAGGATGCCGGTCCGGTATACTTGCCAAGCTAAAGAGACAGCCACACAAACCACCGCTACCCAGCATGTTTCTCACCAACGCCAGATCCATCATCAACAAAATGGACGAACTAAAACTACAGATATCAGCAAACAAACTCGTGGAGGACTGTTGCATTCTCTTAGTAGCAGAGACATGGCTTCATCCACTTATCCCAGACGGAGCCATTGAGCTAGCCGGGCGTACAGCGTTTCGTTGGGACAGAAACATCGACTCCGGTAAGAGCAAGGGGGGGGGGGGGTTTATGCATTTACGTGCACAACAGCTGGTGCACTAACATCCAAATCATAGATAGCCACTGTTCTCCTGATCTGGAGTCCCTAACAGTTAAATGCAGGCCTTTTTAACTTCCTCGCGAATTTACAGGGGTTATAGTAACAGCAGTCTACATCCCACCGAATGCTAACGCTAGCACAGCTTTAGGCTACCTGCTCGGTGCAATAAACTCACAACAGAGCACATATCCAGAAGCAGCCCACATCATAGCCGGGGACTTCAACCATGCAGACCTAAAGTCAGTTCTCCCGAAACTTGAACAACACATAAGATGTGCTACCAGGGGGAAAAACACACTAGACAAGGTTTACTCAAATATTAAGAAGGGTTTCAGGTCAGCACCACTACCACACCTGGGGCAGTCAGATCACCTGTCCATATTCCTAACTCCAGCATACACCCCACTCAGGAGGAAAGCTCCAGTCACCATAAAGACTGTTAAGACATGGCCTGAAGGAGCTTCCTCACAGCTGCAGGATTGCTTCGAAAGGACCAACTGGGATATTTTTGAGGATCAGGACTTGGAGGAGTACACATCAACTGTACTTTGCTACATCCAAAACTGTGTTGACAATGTCACCGTCGACAAACGCATCCGGTTGTATCCCAATCAGAAACCCTGGATGACAAAGGATGTCAGGTCTCTCCTCAAGGACCGTAACACTGCCTTCAGGTCTAGTGATAGAGCTCTATACAGTGCTGCTAGAACCAACCTGAAGAGAGGCATCAAGGATGCCAAAGCGTCCTACAAGAGGAAGATTGAGGACCACTTTTCCAACAATGACCCACGGTGGGTATGGCAAGGCATCCAGCACATCACCAACTACAAGACCAGCAACCGCACGACTGCCGACGGCGACGCCTCGCTGGCAGAGGAACTTAACTGTTTCTTTGCTCGTTTCGAGGTGAAAGCTACAGTGGCAGACATAACACCCTCTCCAGCACCTGACAGCAACACCTTCACTGTGCAGGAGTATGATGTTAAGCGCGTGCTCAGAGCAGTGAATCCCAGGAAAGCTGCAGGCCCCGATGGTGTGACGGGCAGAGTGCTGAGGGAATGTGCAGACCAATTATCTGAGGTCTTCACAAAAATCTTCAACCTGTCCCTTTTAAAATCCACCATCCCTCCCTGCCTGAAGTCCGCCACAATCATCCCACTGCCGAAAAAGTCTGTCATCAGTGGTCTTAACGACTACCGTCCGGTAGCACTCACACCGGTCATCACAAAGTGCTTCGAGAGACTGGTCCTGCAGCACATCAAAGCCAGCCTCCCACCCACCTTCGACCCACACCAGTTTGCCTACAGAGCAAATAGGTCTATAGGGGATGCCATCGACACTGCTCTTCACACTGCACTGACCCACCTTGAACACCAGGGGAGCTATGTGAGGATGCTCTTCCTCGACTTCAGCTCTGCCTTTAACACGGTCATCCCGAGCAGACTGGTCACCAAACTTTCCGACCTTGGATTTTCCCAAACCATCTGCCAATGGATCAAGGACTTCCTGACCAACCGCCCCCAGTCCGTCAAAATAGGCCCTCACCTCTCCTCCACCATTACACTGAGCACCGACTCACCACAGGGCTGTGTGTTGAGCCCCATCCTTTACTCCCTCTACACTCACGACTGCGCCCCCACCCATCCCACCAACACCATCATCAAGTTCGCGGATGACACGACTGTGGTTGGACTCATCTCAGGAGGAGATGAGACAGCCTATAGGGATGAAATCCAAAGGCTGGCAGCATGGTGTTCAGTGAACAATCTGGTCCTGAACTCCTCCAAAACAAAGGAACTTATAATTGACTTTAGAAAAACCAGTGTAGATTACGACCCACTCTACATCAATGGGGTCTGTGTGGAAAGGGTACCAGCTTTCAGGTTCCTGGGTACGCACATCGCAGAGGATCTTACCTGGTCTACCAACACCATCACCACAGTAAAGAAGGCACAGCAGAGACTCCACTTCCTGAGGATCCTCAGGAAAACCAACCTGCAGGAGAAGCTCATGTTGTCCTTCTATCGCTGCTCCATCGAGAGTGTGCTGGCATACTGTATAACCACATGGTATGCCAGCTGCTCAGAAAAGGACAGGAAGGCCCTTCAGAGGGTCATCACGACGGCCCAGAAGATCATCGGCTGCTCACTGCCCTCCCTGGAGCACCTGTTCAGCCTACGCTGCCTCAGTAGAGCAGGCAAAATAATAAAAGATCCATCCCACCCCGGCCACCGTCTGTTTGTTCATCTGCCCTCTGGTCGACGTTTCAGGTCGATCAAATCCCGAACAAACAGACTTAAGAACAGTTTTTACCCCAGGGCCATACGAGAACTGAACACTACCTTTGCACTAGGCAACACCGTTAAAAAATCTTGTACTTAATATAATTGTATTTAATTGTATTTATGTATTTATTTGTTTTTGCATTTATTGCATATATGTTTGTACGCACCGTCAGGATTGGCTATTTTTTAATTTCGTTGTACTCGTTGCAATGACAATAAATGAATATTATTATTAGAAGTAAAATCAGGAGTGGGATCGAGAATAGAAATATTAAGCAACTTCAATCTCAGGGGTCACCTGTCTGGAATGAATGGAGGTATTTGGCAAATAATCACTCAATCTGCATCTGCAGAGGTGAGAAAAAACTTCACCCAGAGAGTTGTGAATTTACATAGAAACATAGAAAATAGGTGCAGGAGTAGGCCATTCGGCCCTTCGAGCCTGCACCGCCATTCAATATGATCATGGCTGATCATCCAACTCAGTATCCCGTACCTGGCTTCTCTCCATACCCCCTGATCCCTTTAGCCACAAGGGCCACATCTAACTCCCTCTTAAATATAGCCAATGAACTGGCCTCAACTACCTTCTGTGGCAGAGAATTCCACAGATTCTCCACTCTCTGTGTGAAAAAAAACGTTCTCATCTTGGTCCTAAACGACTTCCCCCTTATCCTTAAACTGTGACCCCTTGTTCTGGAATTTGTGGAATTCTCTGCCACAGAAAGCAGTGGAGGTCAATTCACTGGATGAATTTAAAAGAGAGTTAGATAGAGCTCAAGGGGCTAGTGGAATCAAGGGACATGGGGAGAAGGCAGGCACGGGTTACTGATTGTGGATGATCAGCCATGAACACATCAAATGGCGGTGCTGGCTCGAAGGGCCAAATGGTCTCCTCCTGCACCTATTTTCAATGTTTCTATGCAACACATGATGAATACACCCAAGGGGAAGGACAAGAGAACTGCAGCTTCAGCCAGATGTTTGGAAAGACTAAAAGGCGTTGCATCTCCTGAATTACATGGGAAGATGCCACATGAAGAGGCGAGCTGGCAGAGATGGAACAACAAACCAAGGAATTCTGCAGGGACTGCTTCCTTCAGAATCCTCAGAGAGGATGAGAGAAGTTTAGTTTGAGTTTAGTGTATTGTCACGTGTACCGAAGTACAGTTCAAAGCTTTGGTTGCATTCTAACCAGTCAGCGGAAAGACAATACATGATTACAATCGTGTCATCAACAATGTACAGACACATGATAAAAGGGAATAATGTGAATGATGTTTAGTGTAAGATAAAGCCAGTAAAGTCCGATCAAAGGTAGAGATTGTCCGAGAATGTCCATTGAGGTAGGTGGTAGTTCAGGACTGCTCTCTAGTTGTTGGTAGGATGGTTCAGTTGCCTGATAACAGCTGTAGCTGATGCTGAAAATGGCATTGAATGATCCATTGATCGTGCCTGAAGTGATGGAAGGCAAAGGCAAGTTGAACACAATTCTTATTCTGGGCAGGAGGAGAGGCGGTTGAAGATATAACTGCGGGGAATGAACCAGATGCAGTTGACGGGAAGTCATTGTTAAAGGGGGACGAAGATTCTCAGATGCACTAACGTGGGAAAGTTTCACTGTTGCAGCAGAAACTACTTTTGCATTGAGCCACACTTGCTAATAACAACCTTGATGACCTCCACTGCTTGAATAACCCACAACACAGGAACATTTAAATCCTGATGTGTAAATCCCTCAATGGCCAAACCCACCTCTGCAATTTCTTCAGGACCAGAACCCCTCATAAATGATTTAATCCTTTGATTTTATGATTGCCTTCCCTAACCCCATCCACTCCTGGGTTAGCAACTATTTTTTTGTTCTGTTCTGAAGTGTTTTGGGACACATATGTCCCAAATGCTCAAAACACTAAATATGTTCAAAGCACTAAATGACACTAAAGTGGATGGTATTGTAGATAGCAAGATGGTTGTCAACATTTTCAGATCTTGATCAGTTGGGCAAGTGGGCTGAGGAATGGTTAATTTAGTTTAATGCAGATAAGTGCGAGGTGTTGTATATTGGGAAGTCAAACCAGAGCGTGACCTTCACAGTGAATGGCTGGGCAGTGTTGTAGAGCAGAGTGATCCAGGAGTGCAGGTACATAATTCCTTGAAAGTGGCATCACAGGTGGTCAAGGTGGCTTTCAGCACATTTGTCTTTATCAGTCAGGGCACTGAGTATCGAAGTTGGGATGTTATGTTACAGTTGTACAAGACGTTGGTGAGGCCACAATTGGAGTATTGAGTTCAGTTTTGGTCACTCTGCCAAAGGAAATGTGTTGTTAAGCTAGAAAGAATGCAGAGAAGATTTATGAGGATATTGCCAGGACTTGAGGGCCTGAGCTGTAGGGAGAGGTTGGGCAGGCTCGGACTTTACTTCTTGCTGCAGAAGGATGAGGGGTGATCTTACAGAGGAAAAGAAGATCATGAGGGGAATAGACAGGGTAGATGCACAGCGACCTTTACCCAGAGATGGGGAATCAAGAATCAAAGGTTTAAAGTGAGAGGGGAAAGATTTAATAGGAACCCGAGGGGCAACCTTTTCACACAGAGGGTGTGGGTGTATGGAACGAGCTGCCAGAGGGGATAGTTGAGGCAGGTACTATTACAGCATCTAAAAGACATTTGGACAAGTACATGGATAGGAAACGCTTAGAGGGATATGGGCCAAATGTGGGAAAGTGGAACTAGTGTAGATGGGGCATCTTATTCTGCTTGGCCAGGTTGGGCTTAGGGGCCTGTTTCCATGTTATATGACTCTATGATACTGTATCAAAGCATGTTGTGAGTATTCATTGTCTGGAGAGTATTTACAGTAGTTTAATTGTGTGGCAGTCACCAGTGTGGGCATTTATTGAAGGGACAGGCAGACTGAATGAATAGCAGTTGGGGACAAGTCCATGTTTGAAGCCCCCAAACAGAAACCTTCAGGAGCAGCAGAACAAATCCTACTTCGCATGGATAATGCCTCTCTATGGACTATTCAAATGTTGCGCTTGTCTGCTACACATTCCATAAGTTTTCTTTGCATTAAGGAACATGCGTGCAGCAGAATGATGAAAACTGTGATGCTGCTACAGGTCTCTGTGGAAAAGGTAAGGAAGTGAAGAGAACAGTTTGTGCAAAACCTGCGTACAAGCGGGAGATGGTCATATCAGACTGGCACCCAGCTGGTGACAGTAATGGATACTTCCAAACACTGAACAAATGTAAGGTATCACAAAAAGCTGGAGTAACTCAGCGGGTCAGGCAGCATCTCGGAGAGAGGGAATGGGTGACGTTTCAGGTCGAGACCCTTCATCAGCCTGAAGAAGGGTCGTGACCCGAAACGTCACCCATTCCCTCTCTCCTAGATGCTGCCTGACCTGCTGGGTCACTCCATCATTTTGTGATACCTTCGATTTGTACCAGCATCTGCAGTTATTTTCCTGAACAAATGTAGCTTTCTCCGAGGAATAAAAACAAAACATTTCCTTTCCCAAGAACATGATGCACATTCGTTAATGCTTCCACTAAATTATTACTTCCAGATTTGATATTGAAACACAGAGCTCAATATTCGATTCTTCCACATTACAGTTGTTATAAAAGGGAAGATTCTGCAAAACTGATGACACCATACTTCTTATCATATTTTTCCTAATCCCATTCAGTTTTCTGGGAAAGAAGAGATGGAGGAAGAAAACTGGTGGGAAGTGGAGGGTTATAGTGGGGGGTTGGGTCTTCAATGGGTCCAAACTACCAAATCAATGGAGTGGTCTCTCTGCCCACAAACTAAGCAAGGATGCCCCTTTTCAAACCTTCCTACTGAGTGGGCCTTGGATTTGCAAATGAATTTTGTGCAAGTGAAGTCAAAACATATATGACATTACTCCACAATACTTGAAACGACACAAAATAATTTCTAGCCCTAAATCCTGACACAATGAAAAGTAAAAATTTGAATTGATCTTCATTGTTGCAGAATATTATTTCAACAGCACAAAAAGTCACTAAAAGTAAAGAGCCAAAGGCATTTGAAGCAGACTTTGTCAAAGACTAAGAATGGTCATACTTTCCAAGGTGATCCATGCTTCATCAACTGATCATTCGGCTCTGTACAAATGTATAATTTCATAATCTATTCTCTCTCAAAAAGGCAAGTAGAATGTTGGCCTTTATTGTGAAAGGTTTGGGAACAGGAGTAAAGATGTCAAATACTCGATAGCCACACAATACTGGAGTATGTCAGCTGGACAGGCTACATCTCTGGAGAGAAGGAATGGGCGACGTTTCGTGTCGAGACCCTTCTTCATACTCATGGTGTGTTTTCACCAATGAGTGAAGATTGAGCAAACAGGAGATAGAGCAAACCAGACCCGTATTCTCTAATGTTTTGGAGAATGAGAGGAAATTTCATTGAAAGTTAGAAAACAAATTCTTGCAAGACTTGATTCAGGAAAGATGTTTCCCATGGATGAAGAATCTATAATAACATGGTCGAGGTTCACCTTGTTGGCATGAGTAAATGTCATGCCTTACAAAGGGAAGACAATAAACTTGCACATGCTTATCGAGCTTCGGGAGGGGGGGAGGGGGGCTTCAAGCTGGTTATAGTGTGCTGCTCTCACCACCTTGATTTTCATGTAGAGACATGTTTCTCTTTCTTTCTCACACTCACACGTAACCAGGGCAAGGATGTCAATTGGGTGTGGTTAAAACAATTACTTTTATTCAGCTTTAATTTCATTAAAACCAGGTCGATGCTGCAAGCTAGAATATCATTTTCGCAGACTATCATGTTCAGCAAAAACACTTCCTCAAGAAACTAACATTGAAGACAATACAAAATCAGTCATTTATCTGATCACATTACATAAATTAAAAGTACACCACTTTTAAAACAGGGTATTCTGTAATTATAAAAATCATTTGAAACTAGTGTCTTGTCTTCATCTGTTATCAGGATTAAAAGTACAAAATACAACTTGTGAGTAAAAATAATGCATGTAATATTTCTGTGAGCAAGACTGATGGGTGGGAAGAACCGTACAATTTTTGCTAAAGATATAAAATAGGCAATTTTGGAGTTATCTTCATTATGGTGAATATGTCTGCAACAGCGTTCAGAGGTTTCCAGGTGAATAAATATTTCTCGGCTTTAGAACTTTATATATTTTTATCAAATCCTGAAAATTGGTACAGGTCCTCAAGAATTTTATGCATCATATTGACCTTATCGTAGTGTCCTCTTTTATCCCATAAGACTTTAATCATTCAAAAGTTCTAGAAGAGAAATAAAGGGTCTTAGAGTGGCTATGTTTTCTTTACATTTAGGTGCCACAGACTTTGTACAAGAGTGGTGGTTCCATGCCAGCAGTTTGGTGGAGAGTTCTTAACAGGGGCATACCCGTAACATTGTTTTTATGTCTGCTGGCCAGGTAGAAAAGGTTGACATAGATTCTCTTGAGCTTTGACTTCCAAATATTTCAACTGGGCAACCAGTCATCCAATTTCACTTTGCTCAGCCCTCTGAACAGCTCTATCAATGTTGGACACTTTGAGGTCAATGCATAGGAAGTGTTTTTTTGTGGAGCAGGGAACATTTTACTGGAAAAGTGAGATTGCAGAATTTCACGGCTGAGCTCTTGAGCTCCACGACCTAAATTAAGGATTTGGGCATAGATTGCGCCAATAGATAGGAGAGGTAAGCAGCACTGTGATAATTAATATGATTCCATCTATGGTCTTCCATAGTTATGGACTGAGACGAGGAAATACCTTTTTACCCAGAGAGTTGTGAATCTGCGGAATTCTCTGCAACAGAAGGCAACGGAAGCCAATTCACTGGATGTTTTCAAGAGAGAGTTAGATTTAGCTTTTAGGGTTAACTGAATCAAGGGATATGGGGAGAAAGCAGGAACAGGGTACTGATTTTGGATGATCAGCCATGATCATATTGAATGTTGGTGCTGGCTTGAAGGGCCGAAAGGCCTACTCCTGCACTTATTTTCTATGTTTCTATATTGAGAAAATTGAGAAAAATAAATAATTTCCAGAGTTGGAAACATTGCCTCAGCTTACTTCTGCAATATAAAATGGATCTGATGAAGACGTATTTGTGCTAGGCTGGTGTAGAGGAAAGTCACCAAGAAGTGACAAACCAAAATACAAAAGTAACATGCTTAGGATAATGTAAATCTGAAATCATAACAGGAAATACTGGAGATTCTCAGCAGTCAGGGAGCATCTGCAAAATAGAGTTCGACCATTCTGCTACAAGATCATTGAGGTCCATGTCTTGCTTCATTGGTGTTCTCCATAGAGTGGCACAGTGGTAGAGTCGCTGCTTTACAGCGCCTGGGACCCGAGTTCGATCCTAACCATGGCCTCTGTCTGTATGGAGTCTGTACGTTCTCCCTGTGACCGCATGGGTTTTCCCTGGGAGCTCCGGTTTCCTCCCACATCTCACAGACATACAAGTTTGTAGGTTATTTGCTAAATTGTCCCTAGTGTGCTGGGTGGTATTAGTGTACAGGGTATTAGTGTACGGGGTGATCACTGGTTGGCACAGTCTCAGCGGGCTGAAGGGACTGTTTCCGTGCTGTATGTCCAAGCTAAGGTATGGTAAGCTAAATTGTTGTTTGACCTGCATTTCCTGTTTGTATTTTGGTGAAACAAACCAATGCATTAATGGACATCTGAACCTTAGGGATTCAACACCTAACTTACTGGTATCTGCAAATGCAGTGTTGTAAAACTGTCATAACACACATGCATTACAACTACTGATGGGGAATCAATATCTGATGAATATTTTGATAGAATAAGTCTCTTTGCACAGGTTACTTCTTTCTGCAGGAGAACGAAAGGCTGGCATGATGGGTGGTGTGATGTGGGACACCTGAGGCAACCTGGAATTTAAAAGAATTCCGCCACTGAAAAGCTAAGCTGCTCTAATTCAGATTGATATATTTTGTTTGCACTACATTAACCATAAGTACAAGGGTCTTTTCCTTGGCATTCACACTTTTTTTCTTCATCCTCATCCATGTGGAATAGAATTTCAAATATTATACGCTGTGCAATATGCTTAGTATCTTGCAGCTCTACTTCAAAACTCCAGGAGTAAACCATTCATATATTTTTAGTAGATTTTAAAACATTTCCAACTGCTGAGTTTTTTAATCCAATTTGGAGCATGTCTTAATTAGGTTCTGCATCTGTAGCAGTAACGTGGCAGCACAGAGCTTCCAGTTTCCATGAGGACCTTGTTAACCTTGATCCTTATGAAATCATGATTAAAGAAGGTAAAACAGATATGACAGTCCAAATGCTCTCACTTAGAGTGTTCCTTTGTAATTTATATTAGTGCTTTTTTCCCTTTTCAAGAGCAGATAAACCAATATTTTTAAAAAACCCTCAATCAAAACCTGGGGATTATGCCCAGGAAATAGCTTATAATGCAGAAGTTAACTACCATTATATTACAGGTGGCAAAGTACTCCTGTACCTGCAGATCAGAGCATCCACTTGCTTAGCAAATAATTGCCATCGGTCATTTGTTAGTAGAAGGATGTAACAGTCAGAAATTAAATAATATCCTTAAACCTCTGAGAAAAGTGTGCTTGCTAAGTCTGGTGATGACACAAAGGAATTCAAGAAAGTCAGTTTTTCAAAGGACATTCAGAGACTCCGGAGCGAGATAGGGAGTTTAGGGGAGCACACACAAACTTAGTACACAATGTGGGAAAATGTGAAATTGTCCATTTTGGCAGGAATATTTTAAATGGTGAGAGAATCCAGGGATCTGAGATGTAGAGGAACCTGGATGACCGATGGAGGGACAGTATTTATATAGTTTGAAGAAGGTCTTCGACCCAAAACAACACCAATTCTTTTTCTCCAGAGATGCTGCCTGACTCACTGAGTTACTCCAGCATTTTGTGTCCATTTTCAGTGTAAACCAGCATCTGCAGTTCCTTCCTACATATTTATATAGTGAACGTAATTTCAAAAGCCAATGAGCAACGACAGAGGTTGATTAGCTATAAGGAGAAGTTGGACAAACTTCCATTGTCTTCTCTGGAATGCTGGAGGTTGACAGGAGACCTGATAGAAGTTTATAAAATGATGAGAGGCATAGATAGAGTTAACAGTGAAAGCCCTTTACCCAAGGTGGAAATGTGAAAAATTACAGGGCATAGCTTTAAGGGCCTGTCCCACTTAGGCAATTTTAAGGCGACTGCCGGTGACAAGGCTGTTGCCGATAGTTCGCCAAGGTGTCGCGGGCATGATCGTGAGGAGTCTTCCAAGAATCGTAATGGATCTCGGCGCGTCGCTGAGAAATCATCCAGAGTGAAATTTCTCGGCGACAGCTGGCTTGTCGCCAGGTATCGTTGCTTATTGCGGGCGCTGTCGCATGCTGTCCCCAGGTTTGCTAGGTTCTCTTAGATGCATTTAGAAGCACATATTATTAAAATAAGTAAAGTCATTTCAAGATACCATAAAATACTTGTGTTTAACTAATTTATTTACCGTCAGGACATTTGACAGGTAGATTGGAGGCGACAGTTTGACGATCAGGTCAGCGTGGGCATTTTCGCGATGTTTATGGCCTCAGTGATCACATTTAAAGTGAGCTCCCAACCCAGATATTCAACCCAGAAACCAGATATGCATCTCCCGTACATTTTCAAAGAATGCCCACACACCGCACAAAAATCCATTTAACCACGTTTAAAATTAAATTTCTTAATACTGCCATTAGTAAACTGGAAGTCAATCCAGTTTAGGCCTTGTTACCGTGAAGCTTGGTTTTCAAGTAACCCGGGCAAGATGTTATAGTTCAAAACTCTCAAGCACTTACCGACTTGTCAGTGATTTCAGCGAAAATTAGGACGCCGGAGAAGTATTGACAGCGTGGGAATTTTCATGATGTTTCAGAAGACGGTGTAATCACGACCTGTCTCGGCATTGTCGTGGTCATTGTCGTCGGGTAAAAGGAAATTTCGGCAATCTGCTACGACTTTGACAGTCGCCGGCAGTCGCCTAAAAAATCTCCTAAGTGGGACAGGCCCTTTGAGGTGAGAGGGGCAACATTTAAAGGAGATGCGCCTGGCAAATGTTTGTTGCACAGAGAGTGATGGGAGCCTGCAACGCCCTCCCAGGGCTGGTGGTGGAGGTAGGTACTATAATGGCATTGGTAAAGGTTATAGATAGGCATGTGGATATGCAGGGAATAGATCCCCTGCAGGCAGAGCAGATTAGTTTAACATGGCATTATGTGATGCACAGACATTATAGGTTGAAGGGGCTGTTTCTATGGTGTTCTGTTCTAAGTTCAAAAACAAAATATAATTGTTTATTGCTGAGGGGTTGAATACAAAAGTAGGGAACTTATGCTTTAGTTGTGTGGGGCATTGATAAGATCTTATCTGGAGTATTGTTTTGTTTCCTTATTAAAGGAGGAATAGGAAGGAACAGTAGATGCTGGTTTGCACCAAAGATAGACACAAAATGCTGGAGTAACTCAGTGGGTCAGGCAGCATCTTTGGAGAGAAGGAATGGGTGACGTTTTGGGTTGAGACCCATCTTCAGACTGAGAGTCCCTCCAGGATATTAACGTGTTGAATTCGGAGAAGGTTTATGAACTTAATACCTGGTGTGGGTGGTTTATCTAATGAGGAATGTTTGGGCAGACTGGGTTGTATATATCGGAGTTGAGAAGAATGAGAGGGGATATGATCATGTGAGGCCTTAACAGGCTAGATGTGGAGAGGATATTCCATCTTGTGGGAGAATCTAGAACTCAGGGTTGTTTAAAAATAAGGGTCATCCGTGTTAGACAGAGATGAGGCAAAACTTAAGATAGACACAAAAAGCTGGAGTAACTCAGTGCGTCAGACACCATCTCTGGAGAAAAGAAATAGGTGACGTGTTGGGTTAAGGCAAAATTTGTTCCCTGAGAGAGTCATGGATCTTTGTAACTCTTTCTCAAAGGGCAACAGAAGCAGAGATTTTGAATATTTTCAAGTCAGAGGCAAAGACTTGATAAGCAAAGAGCTGAAAGATTTAACATGGGATGAAAGGTAATGTGGAGATGAGGTTATAATCAGATCAGCCATGATCTTATTAAATAATGAAGCAGGGTTGGGGGGGCCAAGTATGTTTGCATGTGCATACGTCTAAAAGGAAATTTGAATGTGTAAGCATAGGCTATCAACAATGGAGTCAGAATGCCTGTAACGGAACTAATATCATCAAAAGCACTTCGAATTAAGACAATGGTGTGATCTGCATCCTCAAAAGCAATTAAATTCTAAACTTCCTGTGCTTACTTAACAGCAATTAAACTTTGTGACTGTATTACGTATCATCTGCAATTTCATGGACATATGAAATTAGGGAAAAATGACACATCATCATTGTAAACAGGTTTAATTTCACTTTACTGATTAGAAGACCTGTGAAATGAATCAGCATTAACCTTTTGCATGTAGTTTTCCACTAACAGCCCAGATTTCTATAAATTGTTCTATTCTGCAATCAGCCATAAGCCAAAGCCTTGATGCCTGACATTTCCAATTGAGCTAATGAAACAACTACTGCCCTCATAGATGTAAGCTGTTCGCCGTTACTCTCCCCTCACATACACCTCCCCCACTCTGACTGGATTCAATGAATTAAATACTGTGCAACAGTTTAATTAGATGTCCTAATGAATCCCTATCACTGTGAACTGATGTGGCATAGAAAAAAAATGCCATTTCTTCAATAGGCTCATCTGAATCAAATTTCCAGTCTTGGGAGTACAGTGCGCTGGGTACGTTTAATCTCCCGAGAGCTTAATAGTGAAGGCAAAAGGAGAAATTTACAGGGTAGCTGAGATATGAGAAGTATCAATAGGGCAAGTCAAGAGTTGATAAAAAAGATGTCAAAGATATAAAGAGAAAATAAAAAGCATCCACAGCATGGAGTGAAAGTCAATGGGAAGGATCAGCGAGGAAAAAGCAGAGAGGATCAGAGGCATTGATGGGGAGAAAGCTATAATAAATCCAATAATGTTTCCAATGAATTAGACGTCTGTTCAAACACTGTTTCTTGTTACTGAGTGTCCTGGGGGTGCATATATCAGAGCCCCTAGATGAAGATGTAGCAGGAGATTAGATATGAACCTTGGGATTTAATTAGTAGCAAAAAGAAAAAGAATTGCCAAAGGTTTGTACTCATTAGAATTCAGGCATTTGACTATGTAAAACCTGTTGAAGAGTGCTTGAAGCACAAACAAGTTATAATAAGTTCTGAACAGATCTTTTTGACTTAATTTTCTTCCCCAATTTTCATGATTTCTTATTTTCTTTAGGCATCCCCATGGAATATCAATTTCTGAATGAAAGGGTATTTGGGTGACTTATTCCAAGAGCACTTGCAATGCTTCAGAGGGTGAGGGAGCTGTTATAGCTGATCAGATTTCCGATTTTCTCTCCCTTTTTTGGTTGATGAAATTCCTGTGTTAATTATCATCTAACTCACTTGAAAATATATCATGTGAGAAAATAATAACGTAACAAACTAATAATGAACTTGGAAACATGGTTTAGTACTAAAAAAAATGTGACACCATCGGGAAATCTTAGAGGTGAAATATTGTTCAATAAAACCAACTTGAAATTAAGCTCCATTTATTGCAATCTTGAACAAAATTGTTCAAAGCAAATAATGTCTCTCAGTATAGTTAGAGTTCCAAAACTGTGATGCAAGCTAAACCAAGGATGTTCCTTGGGGGGGGGGGGGGGGGGGGGGGGGGGGGGGGGGGGTTATTGGTGCCAGCAGAAGATTGGGTTGACACCATTGGCTAATAGAAGTGGGAAACTTTTGGTGAACCATTTGAAGATGTTTTCCATTCAGCCTGATGACAATCTCACTCGCTTCTCAATAAAACAAAGGATAAATATCAGTTGAACTTGACAATTCCAAGCAGTCCGAAATGTATGGAAATGGAATGTAGAGTAAAATGACCTGTTCATTGACACTTTGATGAAATCTGTGGAACTCATTGCCACAGAGGGATGTGGAGGCCAAGTCAGTGGATATTTTTAAGGCAGAGATAGACAAATTCTTGATTAGAACGGGTGTCAGAGCTTATGAGGAGAAGGCAGGAAAATGGGTTTAGGAGGCAGAGATCAGCCATGATTGAATGGCGGAGTAGACTCGATGGGCCGAATGGCCTAATTCTACTCCGAGAACTTGTGAACTTGTGAACTTTGAACATCTTACTGTATGAGGTGTTCCAAACGAGTGGGGTTTCCTTTGTGTGTTATGCCAGCCTGGTGTCAAAAAAAAGGA